>NC_135499.1:87035365-87133594 GCF_052857255.1 Amblyomma americanum
AATAATAATAATAATAATAATAATAATAATAATTGGTTTTTGGGGGAAAGTAAATGGCGCAGTATCTGTCTCATATATCGTTGGACACCTGAACCGCGCCGTAAGGGAAGGGATAAAGGAGGGAGTGAAAATTAATTTTAAAATTCTCTGAAAACTTTTCTTAAGGACTCCCTTTTTCTCTTGCGCCCCAATTTAGACCAGAACTTTCCTAAACGAGAGGAAATTCCGCACCGTAATATGACTGGTTGATGCTTCTAAATACAATTTAACTCTTCAGTGAAGCTCCACCGACATTCAAGGCCATCATACAGAATTCCTCCAGAACAAGAAGTAGCCCATTGTTAAAGCTTTTCCTTTTACCTAAACAGGAAGCTAATTACAAGACGAAATTATAAAACCAAGGATTCCGATCACGCTGGCATGTTTGATGCTGTAAAACATTAAAAAAGCTGATATCCCTTACGGTTGCGATTTGTCAGCGGTGTAATACAGAAAGCTGCAGACATGTGGCCCACTGTTGCCAACTCCTGATTTTTTAAATCCTGTCCTATCGTCCCATATTTCAGCCAGTCAGTCAGTCAGTTTTTATTTGCAGGAAAATCCCATCATCCTGCGGGTGGCAGAGACTAAACGCATGGTTGCCTGACGACGTCTCTTCCGCCGTAACAAAAGGAGCAGCCTACAGCAGTACGTCAGAGAGCTGGTAGAAAAAAGAGAAGCTACGTTACGAATAGTACACGCATACATCCTATACAACATGGCTGTGCTTAAGCACTATGGACGTTTTTTTTAATCACATTGAAGATTTGCTCATGTCACAAAAACACGTAAAAGAAGTCAACATTCGCATAATGAAAAGGAAATTTACATTTATCATTGTTGCTTAATAATGTCAATGGAAAACAAGACTGCTCGCAGTTCACGTTTGAACGTTTTTCTGTGTAGGCAGAAATCCAAAACAGAAGCAGAGTTATTTAACATGTCTATTACCTGATATTCGATATCTTGTTTTCCATAATTTGTTCTGACTTTTTTATTTCTGCGTTTGGGGTTACGGATATCATATTGAGGCAAGACAGCTTGTAAATACTGTGCAGTTTTTTTTATATATTCGCTGCGCCAGTATTCATAAATAGACTTTATTTGCTGGTAAAACATCAAATCTGGGAAAGAGTGGTTTGCTTTGACATCAATCTAATAGGGCCGGTGTAGTTCACAAAAATCCGGAGGACACGCTTTTGCAGCAGTTGTAGCTTGTCATAGTTCTTTTTTGTTCGTTGTTCCCCAGACCAGAATGCCATATAAAAGTTTAGAATAAAACAGAGAGAAATATAGTGATTGCTTTAGCCAAAGAGGTAGAAGAGAGGCTATTTTTCTAACACAACAAACAGACTTCGCGAGTTCGGAGAGCAGCTGATTGACATGAGCGGTCCAAGACAAATCTTCACTAAACCATACCCCAAGGAATTTCTGCCCACTTACTTGTTCTAAGGTTTGTCTCTGTGCTCTAAGTTAATCATTTTTAATGCTTATTGATTGGCTTAAATATCATTTACTTCGTTTTTACTGCATTCAACTGAAGTTTCTTTTGTAACAACCATGTGGATTTTCCCGCATGGGAAAATTCGCGTTTTCCCAACTCTCCGAACTGTCGGCACATGCGAGGGCATGCGAATGATTTTGTTCTCTGTTCATAACTGCCCGAATTTCATTTCTCGTTTTGTATGTTCTCCACGCTTTGCGGCTGGTCCGTTGTGGGTGTAAAGCATTTGAAACCTCCATGGAATACCGATGGAAACGTTTACCTTGCACTTCTTGAAAGAATGAAACATGCAAGTCATCGTTTACACAAAGTGAGCAACCAAATGAAGCTTGAAGCTTGGGAACAATAAAGAAAGATATGAAAAATCACCTGATAGCTGCGCCCCCCCTCCTTCCCCCCAGTTAAATAGACCTGCGGAGTCACTTGGCGGTTTGCTGATAAGTGTTTACATATATTAAAGCAGTGGTTCTAGATAGCGGTCCACGAAGCTTCCATCGCTCTGGCTCTTTGGTACCGCGGCACTACGCGGGCCAGCCAGCAACGCTGCTGCGTCGACCCGCCTCCAAGCGTGTTTGTAGAGGACAGCAGTCGTCGATGTCCAAGATAGCTCCGAAACATTAGATGAGTTTTGCAGTTTTGCTTTGGGCAAACGTTATTTCGATGTTCTTCATTTCCACCGTTTTCACAACGTTACAAATAAATGTTGAAGTAAACTTTCCATATCCATAGTTTAACATTCAAACAACGCAAATGAAACATTCTCGAAACGGTAAGCAATCCTGCGCAAGCATGCAGGCCCGCCAGTTAGGTAGCTCACAATTTATTCAACGCTTTGCAAGCACCAGCAACACTGATACTTCAGCTCCATAACACAACGTGCAGCACACAAACTCGCCTACGAGCTGCTTCCACGGAGTCAAGCTTATATAGTCATCAGGCACGTATCCAAGGGGAAGCCCGGAAATCAAGTTCAACCCCCCCCCCCACCCTCCTTTTTTTGGCAGTGCTGAGCCAGCTGCCAGCATCCCCCCCCCCCCCCCCCAAGCTGTCAGAAATTACCTTGGGCCCTTCCCGAACAAAATTCTTGGCTAAGTGCCTGATAGTCATTACTGAGGGGTGTCCTATGGGTGATAATGACCAATGGGTAATAAGCAAAGTTGCTAAATAAATATTGGGACTGTGCATGCAATCCATACTAGGAACAATATAAGAGATTTGTTTCGAAAGTACTGCTAGTTTAAAAAAAACTCTTTACTGTATGAACAGCTGCAAAATTTCTGGGACAAAATGCTTGATTTATTCTTGTAATGCTGCTTCATCGCTGTGATCTAAAAATTTTAATAATGTTCAGAATACTGTAATAAAACAATGCTATTTGGAACGTTAAACTAGTCATTATTATATAACATAACATTATTTGTTAAAGGGGGCACGCGACAAATAAAATTGCCAATTCGGTCATAATTTCTGTTTCTATACTTGTTTCGTAACCGCCGCCATCTAAGTTTTATCATGAAGAGAGAGAAATTAGAGTTCCGGCTGGTTCAAATGTAGCATCTATGTGGTCAAAAGCAAAAGCAAACGAGGCGATATAAACGAGGCAAACCACGGGAAAAAAATATTAAGGTTGCTTTCTTCAGCTTTCACTTTTTCCACAATTGCAATCACTCATACCTTGGGCATTCCGTAACGAATGACAGTAGAATGATTCTCTTTTTTCGCGCGAGTCTTGAGTCTTTGATCAGTGCAATAAAGCTCTCGATTTTTCTACGTACACGTGTAACAACTTTTCAAACATATTTCTGTAAGAAACATTTTCATGTCAATATGCATGATGAAGTTTAACTTTCATGTCCATAAGTGCTGGGCTTCTGAAAATAGAAATATTATATTTATTGCAGAGGACCAGATTTTGTGGACGTTTGTGCGCTAATTTCTTAACTATATAACGCCCGGAGGAAGGCATTACATATGTATGTTAACAGTAATTACTCAGCAACTATAACCGTTTAAAAGAAAATGCTTTTGTGATATCAGCATAAAATGTTACATAGTGCTGCGCTAAATTTGCTAACATTTAATGCATAAATAACGAAAATAGTTTTAATCGCCGCGTTCCCCCTTAATATTTAACATTATAATAATAAGCCAGCATTAGAATAACGTTTATTTTAAATATTACACTAATATTTTAGGCATAATATACAACGGTGTTATTTTTAACATTAATGTATACAAAGCTCCAATGCAGCATGTAAAGTTAATGCAATTTACATAAAAATTTTGCAACATTACTTATATCGGTCCCGGCTGGGTGTGCGTCCTGTGTAGTTGTAGTAGTATTAACAAATGCAGAATACACTGGCTTATCGCTGCATTTCCGTCTCCTTTCCCTCTTCGTCGCACCCTCTTCCTGCGTTAAAGAAAAATAAACAAACCAGAACGCAGAAGTCTCCTTTATTTTTTAGAACGTTGGGACACGGACGGTGTAGGGAAGCGGACAAGACAAATTGCTGTGCACCGCTTCTCCCACGGGACAACAAGAGCTGACCTACCTAAATGGAATCGCGCCCTAACTAACCTGGAACCCCGCAAATAAGCATAGTTTAATCAAGGACGTTCTTTTATGGCTAATTTACCTACTATGGCCCGCGAGCAGCCTACGGCACCCGCGGGTGGTTGAGAACCAGCGTGGTAGCTTGCGTGGTGTTAGAATCGCGCCAGCTTGACAAACTGAAGGACGACGCGCACGCGAACGGATGAAGCGCAAACTTGAAACCACAAATCTAACACGCACAGAGTCTACAACAAAAAAGGACTCCGCTATCATCATTTTCAAGTGAACGGCAGGGGCGGTTCAGCGTAAACGCTGGAATCCACCGCCAAAAAACTGTGTCGACGCAGCGCAGTTTTAAACTGCGAAACTGGCCAGTGGTGGCGCCACCTACATTTCGCTTTTCGCTCTTGTCTTGCTTATAAAAGTTCCGTTTCCGGCGAGAGCGGTGTCTGTGATTAGAACGCAATAATCTAACGATACACTCCAACTTCAACATATGTTCTTCGCATCTATATAAAAATTTGATTTCTGGCTCGATATAAAAAAAAAGTAAATTACGCTACGTACAATGTGGTTTCCTCTTAGGGTAAACACGCCAGTGTGCGGCCGCGCTATTAAGAGCCCCCGTGAGTACACCTCGACCATGCATCAAAGCGAAATGGCAGCGACACGGAACACCACCTCCTGGTACTATTGTGCCGATGTGACACTGCTTCGGTACGCGGCCTTGTCAGGTGCACGGGCGCTCCGAAGAGCGCAGCCACACACTCGCCTGTTTACCCTAAGGGTGGATCACCTTGTAAACAGCGAGAAATTTTATTTACCATAGTATACGGTGAAGAATGATCATGAGAAAACTCGCAATAGACCGCAGAAGAAAAGAACCAATCATTCTGTCCCGGTTCATTTCGCAAGTACAAGGTTTCCAGACCTCTTGCCTACCGTCACCCACCCCCAGATCAAAGAAGCGACAGGTGCATCATCGTAGCCCCTCCCCCCACTGAAGGTGCCCGCAGAACACTTCAAGTTGGGGGTACTATCGATAGCTGAATCACTATCGAACCATCAATGGAACAAAAAAATGCACTATCGATAACGTGTTAAGATCACGCAAAGTACAGCGCGTAATCACTGCAGCACGAACTTGCGTTTTCCCGCGTGCTCCGTGCACGCGGCATGCAGGTGGCGTTAACGTTGATAGACCTCTTCATTCTGGCAGTCCACGCGTCATCACGTGTTGCCGACGTGCCCCCCGTAGAGTCACTGGATAAATCATTCAGAGTACCGCGAATGTCCTAGTTGTGCTCGCAAGAACAATTCACGCCGTCCATAGGGCTTCCACGCGGCCGGATACGCACCGTTGGGCTCCTCTGTCCTTAGCCGAAGCCGGATGGAATTATTCTTCATGTGTTATGTTTGCGGACTTTTGTGCTTTTGGGAGTTTAGCTGCTGCTTACAAAACAGCAGAAGCTGCCGGATGTGCCAGGTAAGCTTGCACGGAACGCTAAGCGTCAGTACGCAGACGATATGTTACGCCAGCCCAATGATTGCCAACCCTTCAGAACCCGTCAGCGAAGCTCTCTAAATAAGAGTTCCACTTTTCCAACTTACATATTACCCTTTGTTAAGTTTTTAGTGTGTTGACTCCGTCCAAGACTCCGAAAATGTGGAGAATTTATGTTCCGGATGCCTTATCGATGAATTTTCTCACCTGGCGTGGCTATTAGCCGCTGGGCAGATAGTTTCTGACAGGAGGATCAGGCTAAAGGGCAAGAAAGTTTACATGCTTCTGTTTCTGCACCAAAGTACCTGGCTGGCACAGATGAAGACAAAACCTCTTGTCGAAATGTTGGCAAGCACCCTGAGGCTTTCCCCTCCCTTGTTCACTTCATGATCAACGTGCAAGTGCCACGCTTAACTATTCGGTTAGAGTGAAAAACCATTGCAGATATGTATCAGTGCGCTGCAACGAGGTTTTTTTGCATTCTTAACTTTGAAAAGACAGCCATCAACAGCTAACTTTCTTGCATTGGTATAATACTGGTTAGCTGTGAGTATAAGCATATATAGTGATCACCATAGGTGGGACTTTGACAGCGGAGACTAATAATTTATTCTATTTGCCAACAAACTGATTCGAAACTGCCTGAACTGAGCGTAATTCATACTAAGTTGTCGCTCAATTTCGGTAATCGCTGGTTTCGGCAATAACAATAGCCAAATTATCGATAGCACTATCGACAGCAAACGTTAGCGAACCATCGTAATACGATCAGTAGTACTATCTATAGTCTTTTATGCTAGTCATAGTTCTAAAAATTAATCGGTACTATCGATAGACAATTTGCCGATATCCTGGCTACACTACCTCAAGCATAGTCGTCAAAATTTAATTTTCTCCAGCCGGCAGGCGAACACACTAGTGCTTCGCTTTCTACAGCGTGAACCACGTGAGCCTGGCCGGAGAGGGGCCGTGAACAAGCGTTATAATACAACAAACTTCCTAATGTAGCAATCGCTGTGTATAATTTAAAATTACATGCTCCCTTTGAAGCGTTTGCATTGTGAATTTATACCACCTCAATGAAAGCATGCTATTCTGGCATATATCACTAATGCAGCCTTCGAGGTGGCTTTCCCGTAGCACTGAATCGACACATGATGTTCAATCTGCCTCTTTTGACGCCACTATTCGCCGAGTGATTATGCAGGAACCCCTCGTCAAGCGCTGCTATAGACTGAAGATAACAGGAAGCTGTGCGATATGAATGCTTGTAGGTACAAACTGCTTTTCAGGCATACCTTAATTGCTAGCAGTGTAGCTTACCCTCGGTTAAGAAATTTTATCTACCAGCTTAGGTCGCTAAGTGATCATTAAGGGACTTGTGACTTCTGGAATGCTCTTACCGCTAAGTTGATGCAGTGAGAACCGAGCAGTCGTATACCCAGAGAAGACACCACCCTAATGTTTCTGGATTATCTATTGTTTCATAGATTATACTTTCATAGATTAACCAAACTATGTTTTCCTAAACCTTTCAGTAGTATTACATACGCGTGAAGAACGATGGGTTGGATTTCCCTGAAGGAAATTGGCCTGTTTAATCGCTATTAACCAATTTGTTAGAAAAAATTTGCAGTCTTGCATCACTATACTTCTTATAGCAGATGAACACTACTGTGAGGATTTTAACTCTTGCCTCACCGTGTTGATTGAACATGTCACCAATGAACACCGGTGACCCATGCTCACCGGTTATCTTTGGATATCTATGGGTATCACCACGTATCTACGGGTCGACCCACAGATATGGGTCGCTATTTCAAAGTTACGTATATATTTGTGCTGTCATTTACATAGCCTGAGACTGCGACTTTCCTTTTTCAAGAAATTATTAACGTTGCTACGCAGGGGTGAATTTCGGTTAAGACTGAAGGGCACGATGAGCAGCTTTTCTGAGCAAACATGCCAAACTTTCCGGTAGCCAGACCGTTTGGCAAATGAACTCTGTCTCGTGTTTTTTGTGGACCTCGAGATAATTTCTTGTAATCGGTAGCACTGAGCTTAAGGTTGGTGTCAGGTAGTATTGTTTTAGCTTTCAACGTGTAAAAATCAAGCAGCCCAAAATGCAGGGCCTCCGGGGGTTAAATATTTTGGTTTAATTTTTTTATTTTCTCATGTTTCACTGTTAAGAGGTGTATTTCCCTAGGGGCCTCTTTTCCCGGAGTTTCTGCCAAAATATCAACTGTTGTCCATTGGGAAGCATTTTCTCCCTGCTGCTGGCTTACAGTTTTTTTTACGCCGCCTAGTATGTAACAGGAATGTTCGCAGTATTGTGCCGCTATTTGCTCTCTGTCTACATTATGCAGCCAAGTTCTGATACAGCAATTTTTATAGATACAGCCGTTCTGCCCGAAAAAAAAATTAGCTGCGGCTTAACTACTCCTGAACCTGGTTAGAGCGACGCGGCTTGGCGTCTGCAACGTTGAGTGCGTTCCGCACACTGGATAGGCAGCGTGCCCACCCTGGCAGGTGGCAGTTGAATTAATCGTTGATTGCGAGAGAAAGGTCACCCAATGACGCTGCGGCCCATATATCTCCTCCCCCTCCCCGACTGACGTCACAAAGGCATGCAGTTTCCATCGCGCGACATCACGCGATTGTCACGTGACTATTCTACCGCCCTCTACCGGCGAATCGAATGGTCAAGTGGTGCGACACCATGGTGGACCACATATGTTAAGGTTTATAGCCACACGACCTCTGGCTCAGTTGAAGGTGAACCTGGCAACGCAAGGCGAAATCGGCTTTACCTATCAGAAGAACCTCATGACACCGCTCAGTGGAGTCAATTGCACCCCAGAGGTGAAGACAGCCAAGTGACGAGATGACGCGATGTTATCGGGCTCTTTTGTAGCGAAAGCTACACTACGCTAGACCGAGCGATTTCGCCCCTCTTGGCCATCTGCTCCTACTGCGCAAGCGCGAGTTTCGCCACAGGTGCGCCGCGCATGACGTAACAGCTGCGCCGCCGCCGTGACAGCCGCCGACTCCGCCGCCTCGTCTCCTCCTCCGCTGCGCGCTCGGCTGTCAGTTACAAGCCATGGAAGAAGAGAACTCTTGCTCATTGCGGCAGCAATGTAGGCTTCGGGAAATAAACTCGACCGATCCCGAAGTCATTGCCCGGGCTGTTTGGCACGACTGACCCAGGCTGACATCAGTTCGGCTCCACCAGTTAATGTTTCCTTTCGCTATGTATACTAGGCACAGCAGATCTAAGCACGTACCGCTAATTTTCTTTCCCAACGGCGGCAATAAATTTTCAGTCCACACGAATAAGTGCTCATCCTGAGCAAGAAACCTTAAGGTACACCCGAAGATCCATAAAAAACACCGCAGGTGCAGAGACGCGTCCCCAATGCCTTGCTCATTTGCAAGAACGACGTCGAGCTTCTCCGACTGCATCTCAACAGGAGTAACGCCACCTTGTTTCCAGGTCTTTTTGTTCCCAGGTTAACGCCCACAAGAGGTTTTATTGTTCTTCTATGCTTGCTGGATGTCTGTAAGCGTCTTTCAACGTTGAGACACTGTCTCGCGCGGCGACACATATATACATATACGTGAGCCTCGGTTAGTGCAGCTTTTGTTTTGTAGCCGAAACGTTATCGGGGTGCAAATCTATCTGGATGGGGAAACTAGCATTGTTAATTCTGATTATTTTTGTGCACAAGGTACATATCAGACAATTTTTTCTTTACTGAAATTCGTATTTCTAAGTTTTGCTGTCATATTCACTACTTTTTTCGATTTTACTTTTTTCTTCTTAGATTACAATTCCGCATTGACTCTTTTAATGTCTGTTACTGAGAAGAATACTGATGTTCATTGTGCTTGTCCCTTCCAGGATTTTACAATAAAAATATTTTGAGAAAAAGTATTCCTTGCAACACCTGAAAAAATAGCTGCTTTCTTCTATGAGGCAGCAAACATTTTTTTGTAGTTTGAGGTATATTTCAGTAAAAGCTCTAAAACTTTCATGTGTTTTATGAAATAAAATAATGACTTTTTGTAGATTTCACATTATTTTTGTTCCAAGTGCATTCATTTTGGTATGTTGCATGACAGTACAACTAAAATATTTCCAGCCCAAGAAATAAAAATTAACCTGCAAAGAACTCCCATTTTTCTCACGGCAGAAAAGAGTTGAGCAATCACATTAGGGCGATTTCTTGTAGAAGTTATACATGTCTGTACTACAAATTCTCGCTCTGTGAATAGTGCTTTTTCAAAGGCCAGTACTGCAAACTGAATCGAATATGAACCGAATATTCGTATGAATACAGTCGAGCCTACTTATAATGGTCGCAGTAATAACGAATGCTCGCTTACAACGAACAAGTGCGGTGCTACCGTCAAAATATGTGATAAGGCAGTGGCATTGCGCCCCAGATAAAATGAACGCCTGTAGCTGAACAGCCCGGATACAGCGAATGAGGAGGCGCTGTAAATCGAGTCCACTAAGCCCCACAGTCAACAACCGCTTCTCGGAGGAGCGGAACGCGACGAGCGTGTCCTAGTCTTTGTGTCAACCGCTCCCCATTCCCTACAGAAATAACGCGGTGGTCTAAAAAAGCAAAAAGAATAAAAATGGGATGACAGGCGGCTTCTTCGCCGAGTAGCTTTACGATTCCGACCATAGCATGGCGAAAAAGGTCGTGCTCGACTACCGTGTGACAGTGGTGCTCAACAACCTGACTGTGATGAATACGCTGTTCTGCTTTGAACGCAATGAGCAAGACCAGGTACGTGACATGGGCCCAGTTCACATGTCCAGTTGGCGGCATGTCACTAGCGCATACTGACCGACCAGGAGTTCGAATTTCTTAGCTCCCCGCCATGGAATGACAAGGCCCTTTAGATTGGAACTGACTACAGAGTGCATTAAGAACTGCTTCCCTAAGGCAGCATTTAGGGACCCAGGAACGAAGGAGGATGGCTGTCAAACACCACGCTATCGGATGCATGTGGATTTGTGGTGCCGCGTCTGTGGATGTGCAGCTGGCCCGACCTGATGTCTCGAATGACTTCATTGGTGCGGATGATGACGCCGCCATCGGAAAGCCGCACACCTACGAAAATGATAGCACACGAAGTACGGGAACTCTCGCAATGCTAGGAATCTGATAAGGACTATGACGAGGAGGTTGACCTACAACCTTGCTGCAGACAGTGCATCGACTGCTTTTAGCAATATTGCGTCCCTAAACAAGCTTGTTCGCAGAAAGGGTATCGGCGAGGAGGATGTGACTGCGCTGGACAGCTTGGAAAGTGACACACAGGGTGTAGTTTGAATAAAGAGACGCACATAAAGGACTTGTACTGTCCAGATTTGAATTTTCGGCTGTAACATGGGAAGTCCACTTACCACAAGCCTCGGATGCCATGAACGAAATCCGTGTGACCGTCAGATTCGTTATAAGTGGGCTCGGCTGTTCTCGATCGCTACTCATTGTGATAATGAACTTTATTGATATCAGGAATTCGTGACACTTGGTCTGGTTTCTGACCTCAATCCAGGGCACCGTTGCTTTCTCCCTTTTGCTTGTGAGGAACATTGTGTCGCGTCGTGCGAGCGAGCACAACAAAGCACTAGCGGCAGCCCTGCGGTACGGCACGGTATGAAAAGGACGATTTTGATTGCCACATGGCGCGCTCAGTATTCTTCACATCGGAAAATAACTTGTTCCCCTGAGAGAGAAGGGGGAAGGTAGTAAGTTAAATGAAAAAGGTTACTGATTAATTCATACTGAACAGCGCAACAGACAACGGGACACATGACGAACATGCGGCTAGCGCTGGCTCAAAAAAGGTTACAGTTTGCTATCCTGCACCAGGGAAAGGAATGGGGTGCAACTGGTGATGACCGCAATTAAGCAAAACTATCTCCACAACCCAGCAAATGGGAGACGCGAGCAGTGAGACAGGTCTCCGAAAGCGGGAATTAGCACAGGATTTGCTAACCTGGCAAACCTCAGTTTTCAAGGAATGTATCACCACAGAATAGACAACCTTGCAGCACTGATTCCTCCTCAAAGTCACTCTGGCGACATGCTGTACGGTATTAAAGTAGGTGAAGTTTCCGAAACAATCAAGGTAGAAAACTACAACCTTTGTTCATAGCAATTATCCGAAAACTCGAAAATGACTACATATTTCAACAGTTTTGAACAACTTTCCATCTGCACTATGGCTATGGCGTTCGGATGCTGAATCGAAGGATGCTGGATCAAATTTCGGCTGCAGTGGCCGAATTTCGATGGAGATGAAATTAAACAACACCCATGTGATGTTCAATGTCAGTGCACGTTGAACTCAAGACGGTCGCGAGATTATTCCACTAAGGCGGCCGTCACAGAACCCCACACGCCATATCCCAAACCTCCATGAAGAAAGCACTAAAAAATTTCGAATATTTGCACCCAGACTATAACTAATGCCATAATTATCATAGCAGTTGCTACCTGCTGTCTTAGTAACATCGATCTGGTCAGCTTTTCAGTCAGTAGAGCCGTTCACAAACCATTTCCCAACTATAGCAGGTCAGCACTGCAGTGCTGAGTTCCTGGTAAAGGATTCCTTAAAATTATGATTAAGTTTTAAGTTAAGACAATCAGCCAGCAGGTTGAAATATGAACATTTTATTGTGTATATGCAGCAACACTGTAGACAAACAGTACCTCTCATCAAAAGGCACTTCAAGTGGCTGTAAATATTTCACAAAAATTCTCAAGTCCAATAATTAATATAATGCAGTGCCTAGGAACACATAACTGTGACTCACTACTTGTTTGCTGTGTGCTTGTTTGTCACTCTGGTTACTTTGCTTTTAGCCCAGTGGCATACAAGTGAATACCTTTTGCAATGAAATCTATAAAATTATAACAGAAACATCATGATATTTTCTCGTACCAGCCAGCATGCCAACTGGGCTGAATGGCTGCATTTTCAATAACTTAGAAGGGTCAGGATTCGGGCTAGTGGGTAGTCAACATGAGGATCCATAGCGCACAAAATTCAAAGGACACAACACTTCCACAAAACCTAGTGGAAGTTTAGCGCTCGTGTTGTGTTCCTTGAATTTTGTGCCTAGTGGAAGTTTAGCGCTTGTGTTGTGTCCCTTGTATTTTGTGCGCTATGGATCCTCATTTTCAACAATCCTGTTCAGCTACATTACTCTCCCCAAAAAAGATACCGTCACTCACGCGCACATTCCATAAGTACCACAGGTCTTCTCAAAGCAATACTTCGCTCAACACAAAACTTTGCACCAAAAAGAATGGCAGCTCCCTGTTTTACAGATGCTCACATGCTCGTTATGCACACAATAGAAAGATTGCTACTCTGTGCACCACCCAGAGGCCAATGCGCAATGTACAAACATTATCATGGCATCCTGGGTTGGTATAATATAACCCCTCTAAAACCAATTCAATTCCACTTTTGAATTTTCCACCCTTTGCCATTGGTGGAAGAGTCACCAGACTCCTGTTCGCTCTTCGTTAGTTGCTGAAGCTCTGGGTGTGTCGCTGGCTAAGCCAAATATAAAAGGCAGATGACACAAAATTGGAATGGAACTGGCAATGAATCGTTATACTATACCATGCCTGTAGATGACCATGCACAAAAGTAAGAGTGACAAAAAATATGCTGGGCTTCACGACTTATTTTCCTGAATAAAACACCAATGATTTGAAACTTGCACCTGCAGCAAGTAAAAGCTGTATTTTTCTCGATACACAATTTTGAGCACTGTGGTCATTTTATTTTGTTGAGACTAGAGCAATTCAATGCTTATAGGCTCTGAAAGACGAGGCATTTTGGAATGTGATACTTCAAAACTGGCAGTTTATTCATGAATAGCATGGGAAGCCGATTCCTGCATCACTAAATCTGGTGCATTTTTGAGAAAATATAGCAAGAAACATATAGCACTGCCCACTGTCACAAAAATTAGAAGCCCACCACTAGATATCTCTCATCAACTCATCTCTGTCAGTGTGTATAGACATAAGGGATACACTCAGTCAACCAATCGCCTTATGACAGCAGCAAGGTAAGGAGAGTAGACAGAGTGTGTAACTTTCAAATGCACGTGAAAGTGCTCCAATCTTTCGGTATTCATATGAATGAGCGCACTGTGGAGTCACGCAGTACCTACATACTGTGTGTTTTCATAAACATAACACAGCATAAATAGAAATCTGTGACTGACAACTGAAGACGCACGAGAAACAAGTTTCGTGTTTCCAAGTGCTTATGAAAATTTTGTCTCAAAAGTGTGCATTCTGACACTGTCGTGTCAGATGTTCTGTCCTTTCGCTGAGCTTCCTTGACTGTGCTGAATGAAAAAAAGCGTTTTCACTGTGTTCATATGTTACTTTAAGAGTACCAAGGATTTCAAGGAAGACTCGGGCAATATTTTAACAAAACTTCAGAGGCTAAATGATGTTCCATTTATGAATTCAGTTGACCTGATGGTGGACACTAGAAAACAGGAAATATGAACTATTACAGTTAATCATCTCAGTCGAAAAAAATTCCACAGCTAGCTATTAGCAAACACCATATCAGTTTAGGATGAAAAATGTGATCAGTACTGCAGTGCAAGAAATACTTGACTTTCTGGCATGTGAAACCAAAACCAGATGCCAGAGGACCGAGCTATGCTCACAACCAGACAGCAGAGTGGTTACTTACTCCTCTCAGCTGCCAAATTTGGCTTTACAAGCACTTGTGCTGTAGCATCGAGCCCAATTACATTTATCAAAGTCTGCAAAGTGATACATTTGCTAACAGCTAGCTGCACATCCTGGTTTACAGTCAGTTGCCTAACTGCTCTAATAATTAAGTTACCAGACAAAATTCAGTAGACCGACTCACAAAATGAAACTACTCTCCTGTTTTCTGACATCCTCCAAAGTTGCACTACAATCCAGGAAAGAACAGGCTAGTGTCACAAAGCTTACGTTTTGCAGGTATACTTCACATCTTGTAAAAATATTCTGGAACTAATAAGCCTTGATTTGATTTGAGTTATGGTTGAAGACATTTTTTGGAAACATTTACCATGTAATAAACACATATTGCCATATAGAAAAACGTTTCTTGCAAGAAATTTATACATACTGAATATGTTTCAGAATGACAATGTCATAAATAAAAGAAGAAACCAACACACATTTAAAAAATGAAACAAAACATACAATGAAGAAATAAAGAACAAGGAAAACAAACGTAACATTTGGATGCATGTGGGGTCACACCATCTCAACTACAGAAACAATAAATGCAGACAGCAGCCGTAGGATGTGATCAGAAATTTCCTGCGTCTGCATCAAAATAGCTAGCACGAGACATGCAAAGCAGCATACCATTAGTTCGGTGGCAGCAATGTGTGCGCCCCATTTCTATGCTTGAGACCAAAGATTTGACAGCATGTTGTATGGTGCCCATTTCCTCCTGACAATACTTTATGACACTGTGTGAGCAACGTTCTTTCTATAGCCCCAATTGTCACCTGCTATCCCCCACAGCAAATTCAAAAATAATTCACCGAAGCTACCTTTAAACAATAATGAAAGGCAAAGGCATGTTCCAGGCTCTGTACCAGCAGTGGTTTCCTCAAGATTCAAAGTGCTTGATTATTGCAAACTTGCCCTGGTAGCACCTCCCATCTTATTTTAAGCCAAACACCTCATGGTAAAGATTGCATGGGACTAGAAGTCTGATCTGAAATTTTGGCATGCCATACTTGTATAAACGTTGCATAAACACTGCAGGTAAGTGTCTCCATCAGATAATTGTATAACCGGTCACAGCAAGAAGCACAAAAAAGGTGACTAGTA
This sequence comes from Amblyomma americanum, assembly GCF_052857255.1. Taxonomy (NCBI): domain Eukaryota; kingdom Metazoa; phylum Arthropoda; class Arachnida; order Ixodida; family Ixodidae; genus Amblyomma; species Amblyomma americanum. The sequence continues at coordinate 87,050,872 of NC_135499.1, forward strand.
ACTAGTACACATATGAAAAAAGCAAGGCCAACGAGAGGTAAAGGAAATGTGCTGTTCTTGCCCATTACTTCCCCACTGACTTAACCTCTGAACGGCAGATGGCGATGCAATGATGCATTTGTTATAGTTATAATGTGCAGCCATTTCTTACGTGAAGTCTTCAGCACAGTTTGGAATGTACAAATAAATGGCAGGGCAGCATTACATACATGTGCAGCGTGAGAATGAAAGCTGTTTTAATGATGCTAGTGCACGTTAGAACTGCACCAAACGGTTGAAAACAGCCAATAACCATTGTAAAGTCACAGCATACACACACTCACAAGCCCTCACACATCAAGCCCCACTCCTGGAGGCATTCAAAGTAGCATTTTTTTCTTTTGCATTTCCTTCTGTCCTGCATCAATGAATGCAAGCACTGATGTAACCAGGTTAACTTGAGGATTCAGCAACTTTGACCTCATATGCTGTTTGATGCAATTCAAAAGGGGTCCTACGCAAATTCAGAGACCACAGTGAAAGCTTCAATGACATAATAGAATTAGGCAATCACTTTTAAATGAGACTAACATAATCATCCAACCAAACAGTACATATGAAACAATAAATGCCATGATGCTATCTCCCAGTTAGAGGTTAACTGTAACTGTGAGAAATGAGTTTGTGCAAACAGAAAAGAACACCTAATTGGATGCTGCAAGAATTTGCACGTCTTCAAACACAAGCTTTTCATGCCACAAGTGAGGGCTACTGTTAACTCTTCACTTTTCTGTATCACTTAGCTTGGTCGCCAGATATAATTACCGTATTTTCTGGTGTACACGTTGTAGTTTTTTTATTTTTTGTCGGTGCATGTTTAAAACGATGCAACTTATATACTGTTGAAACCCAGCACCACGAGTCCCCTTTTGCCGTGCCCATTAATTAGGTTGGAAAAAAACAATGTGTAAACTGGGAAAGAAATGATTCATTTTTAAAATGTTATCATAAGGTATCATCAATCTCTTGATGTTCGGACTGATGCAGAAGCATGCTCTACGTGCCCCTGCCAGATCTAGTTTTCAATTCAGTGTCAGTTCCAGCGGTGCCACTTCCACTTAGCTTTGTGCATTGCACTTGGCCAATATTACGTTGCGTGCAAGGCAAAGGAGCTATGATTCAAAAGTCAGGCTACGTGCTAGTGAACGGGAACTGGGCAGCAGGCAGACAGGACTAACAAAAAGCTGCGAAGGTTGACAAAGCCAATAAAAAATCTGATGGTGGTTTAGCATTGCTAATTTGAAACATCATGTGAAAGCAGTTTTTTTTCAGGTGTACACCACCGCCATCTGTTGTTGCTGCGAAGGCCCAGGAAGAATGAGTCGTCCCGTGCCAGTCACGCTCATTGTAAAATCTCAGCCACTTTACTCGGCTAATCTCAATCAAATGAGTATTTAACTTTTTCAAGTGCCTCATTTCTGCAACAATGTAGTCATTGCCAAAGCGCTTTGCTCCAGTGCCATGTTTCTGCTAACACATGCAGCGCACATCTCTTTGTCACTACCGCCCCATAGATCAAAGTGCGAATGTGGTGTCCACTGACTCAGGGAGCCAGATACGTGCGTTTCCTTTCCTTTCATGCCTGTCTCAGAGGCTGCACAGCCACCAGCGATTTTCAGGGTGGGAGGCTAATAGTGCTTTATGCACACAGATGGAAGTCGATGACAACGGCGTGCAATGTAAAGTGCGAAAGTGTGGCACTTTAACATAAGGCATGATCGGTTGTGGAGATAGCATAGTGCTCCCGAGCAGCGGCCCACGAAACTGATCTGTTCATGCCGCTGCAGGCTCGAAACCAAGTCGCAGCAGTATTTATTTCATTTCTGCAAGTACCGGAGAGGATTCAGACGAATATGTTTTTCAGGATTGCTAGTGAAGAACTGCTTTCGCAACAAAAAGGCAGACCATGGGAAGAAGACATGCTGGCCGGAGTTAAGGATTGTCTGCACGGAGCAGCTGCCACAAGCGTGTACTTCATTCATACACACTAAAGAAAGCATTATTAGAATTTTTTGACAGTGCTCACCAAATGAACAGGCGTGTCCCATACACCGGTGTGACTTTTGTGCGATTTTTTTTGAAAAATTGCAGTTTGTAGGGAGGGTGAAACTTATACACAGGAAAATACAGTACATAACAGGAAAGATACAGCTAAAAGGTAATCTTTAGCAAAAGAGTGTTCTTGCCTGTTGCACTCATAGATATCTTCCCCTAAGATTGCAGTACAAAAAAGGTAAATAAAGAAATTAAACTGAACCTAACTTGTCACAACCATTTAGGTGAACTAAACCCATCAAGTGAAGCATACAAACACGTGCCTCAAAAACAAAATGCAGCAAACTGCTCAGCACGAAAGACCATCAATGCCACAAAACACCAGCAATAATATAATATGATGGAGGTCTTTGCCTTGTAATTAAAAGTGCAAAACAAAGACACTGCTGTACAAGTCACGATGGCTACAAAGAAATAAAAGAGCGAAAACAAAATCATATTAAAAGTCAAAGGCACTTAGACATAATGACACACGACCTTCTCCAAATGACCAATAATAAACAATACGTAGCAATTCGCAGTAGGGATAAAGATAAAAACACTGCAATCTAGCATCAAAAGATAACAAGCAAAAATGAATAATGCCTATAGGATATGACAAAGGTGCCTGTGCTCCACACCATAAATCACAATGTACCTGAGTACTGTCACCTACACAGTAGGGAAAAGGATTTAACCACTGACAATTGGAACTTTCACAGAGCCTCAGCTGCACAATTCACACATGTGATGTGAACACAGACAGAAGCTTACAGCCCTTTTCACGCTGCATCCCTCTTTACTCAAGCACCTCTCTAGTGATGCTGTACCTTAGGGCAGCAAAAATGAAGACTGAGTTCACGCACACCCGTCACTATCTGTCATCTAAAAAATATAAATATAGACTACAACATTCTGAACATGTAAGCCATCTTTTCATTTGCAACATAAGCAAAAGTGTAAATGCACAATCAAGCACAGCTGGCCAATGCACAGCTGGCCAAGACATGAATAAAAAAGCAGCACATCAAAAGTACTTGAACCCCCTTCCTACAGAATGCCGAGTGAAGTGAACAGCACCAACCAAAGCTTTCAGGAGATGGCAGCCCGCAAGATAACCAAAGTACCTGTCATTTGCATAGTGCAGGCCAATGAGGCATGTCTCCTTTATATTTTCATAACAGAAGCTTGTATGGGTGATATACAATGGAGCTGGTTCAGTCAAAATTTCATAGAACCACGCTATACTCCTGCAAGCAATATGGGCATATTAAGTGACTAGCTGGAGCAGACCACCATATAAACTAATAACTTAAGAGATTATGTTGGTGTAGGCATCACCCGCAATAGCCTGGTGAAACAAAGTGAAGCACTGCATATGAAGCTCAGTTTGCTTTTATCTGAAAAAATCAAACTGAACTGAAAAACGGAGTGGTTCACGTTCTCTGGCACCCACAAACTTGTCCAGCACATCAGTAGTGAATGAGGTCAGCAGTGGTGCAGATTTGGTAGGAGCTGAGCATCAAACACTACACATGGTGTGAATAAAGGTGTTTTCTACTCCATCCGTTTTTACTGCATCTAAAACAGGCTGGGCTGCCAGGTGCCTGCCACCAAGACTAGAAATCGAGGAGAGCATTTCGCTAGGCAAAAGCATCTTAAAGTGCAAGAAGATCGAAAGGCACCTTGGTAAAGTAAAAACAAACAAACATAGAACCTAGCTGACAACACAAGACAGTGATGTGACAACTGGGCTCTATTTCAAATGCGTGTATACGCAATATGCTAATCAGGAATGGTTTTAGTGAAGCACATAGAAAGCACTGTACTCCAAGCAGACTGCTTAGCATGCACTCCATAAAAGTTTGAAAAAACGGCAGCAAAATTTAGTGCAAGCTACTATATTCAACAAATTTGTGTAGTAGTTATAGATTTCATTACAAGGAAACCCAATAACGTCAACATGAACATAGCTGCACAAACACAAAAGGCATAGACTACTGCTCTTACAAATGTTTCAAGACTTCAAATAGAAAACAAAAAGGAATACAGTACAGCCTTTGCTTCTCTTTGCCACTGTTTGGCTGCATTTGGAGGGATGTCGATTTCTCGACAGCTGTTGAAAACTTCACTTGCATTTCTTGAAACCTTCACTCAGTAAAAATTAAGACAAAGAATAACAAACTAGAAAAATGAACAGAGCCAAGCAGGAAAGCAAGGTCAGTCTGTGCAAGTAGTAGTAACCTTGAATAGATGCTTGCGCTTCTTTTTAACTTTGATTTACAAGTCGAGCTGATGAAACACTGCATTCCACACTAACACAAGTGCATGCCATGAGTCTCAAAACCAGTGGACTTTCCCACTTTATTATTCATGCCATAGTAGTGCAATGGCTCTGCATGCACAGAGCCAGTATGATGCACAATAATGGAAACGTGTCACAAGTGCACATTCAGGTTCAAAAGATAGCAGAACAGTTCAGCCCAATGGCCAACTAGACCCACATTTGACTCAACAAGTACAGTGAGGTACAAAAGAGTTGTCCCACCACAGAACAAAACCATTTCTGCGCAATTCACTAGTGATGGTTCAAGCTTCTCCTGCCAGTGACCTTGTTGTGCAAAATGATTGCAGTCCTGTTCTGTGTCTCCGTAGGCAGTAACCAACTACTTTAATGGAGGTTACAATGTAGCTCTGAGCACATCCTGTCCCCCAATGCTCATCTGCTCTCCGACAACAGCGTAGAACAAGCTTTGGCGAGTACTGCCAAACTAACCTCATGTGTATTCCGAGCGATTTCCTCACAATTCCCTGCTCAATACTTGCATGCAGATTCTTGCCGGACACCTAACCTCGTGTGCGCAGGCAAGATTGAGGCCCCCTGCACATCTGATAAATGCCTAGGTAACGCAAAAATACCCCTCTTGCAGGCACTGCAAATTTCCTGTCCGCTTGCTTCTGTCTGCAGCAGTGAGCAGGGCATTCATACCGAGTAAAACAATGACCTACCTCCTCTTCGGCAATGGGAAGGTGTCCCCTGTGATCTGTGAAGCTTTCTTTTGAAAAAGTGTGTATAGCTAGTGATTACTATGAGAATGAAATAAATTAGGTGAGAGGCAGAGGAAAGCACAAGAACCACTGAACAGAATTGTACGCAGAGACATAACGTAGCAAGTGCAGGCACCTCCTCACTCTAAATAGGTTCGACACGCAAGCAGACGAAGACAGCACAAAGTAAATGATCACTAAGCTTCTGTCACAATTTGCGACTTTGGTCATAAGTTGTGCCTTCCAAGGAATACTTTAAAAATATGTTTCAGAGGTGATTTAACAGCCCTAAAATGGCCTTTGTATTTCCAAAAATGTGCCTTGGGACTTGACTCATGATAAAATTAAGGGAAACATGTTGGTGCAGACAGAAATCACACTATGAGTGAATAGATAACGGAAACATGTTGGTGCAGACAGAAATTACACTATGAGTGAATAGATACTAAAAGAACTTAAGAAAAAAAAGTTGAAATGTAACTCATGCTGGCTACACACCTTGCACATTTGCTTGCTAGTTATTTCGCACTGCCTGGCATTATGCTTCAGTGCAAGAAATAAAATTTTCAGAAATGTGGTTACCACTGCACTCAAAAGAGCACACATGCACTGTGCAACACTAGCAAGACTGTTGTCCCCAATAAAAGCATATATTGAATGTGCACAGCTGTGACAGGCATGCCACAAGAGTAGCAATTAACTTTTTAGCTTCCTAAGCCAGTCGCTTGCCAAGCAATAGTCGCCTCTCAAGAGGAGCTAGATACATTTTTCAGTCTCACACAAATGGAAAAAAAAAAAGTAAGTTATTCCATCATTACTTTGTCCATTTTAATGCTACAGGAATCAAACAGCCTACGGTAGACTAGAGGATGTAAAGACAGAGCATTATTGGCAGTCCAGACTAGTGCTAGCTCATCTGAAAACAGAATCATAGAGCAAAACAGGGCTTTTGCATACAGTAAGACTACTGAAATCACATTTGGCTGCCTGAATAAAGGTTGTAATAAGGCCGCCCAGGCACAATGTTTGATATGAAAGGCATGATATAAACTGTTGCAGTGAAAGTGTCTACATAGACTGATTTGTGGACAGACGACATTACTTCAACAATAAGAAAAGCAGCAAGTTGTGACTACCACAAGAATTATGTAGGGTTTTTGAGATAGCCTCACCAAAACAGAATAAAGCAAGAAAAAGTTTCATAGAGGATTAACACAGGCATAAGCATTATTTTCTCTGCTTTTTCCGAGCGCATGCACTACATCTTCCTGCTCAAATGAAACTCATATTGGAGGGCTTGCATGACATCATGGGTGCTGTAATGGAAGATCACGTATAGCTTCTACAGTGCACATTGAAGCAGGTGGCAATACAACCACTGTGTTCCTGGTGCACCAGCACAGCAGCTGTTGCAATGTCGATGCAAGCCATTAAAACTGCACATCATTGTTTACACCATAACATTTATAACATTAAAATAAAAAAGCACTACAATTATGTTACTCTCATCATTTAATACATTAGGAACATTAATTTTACGTACCATTTCATGCAATTCTCTGCAAAACAAGCGTAGATTAATAGCCTGAGAAAACTACCCTCCATATCCGTCAAATTAGATACAGCACACAGTCTAGCTGCCTTACACAGTAGTACTGCAGTCGCTGTGCAAGCCACACACATTGCCAAACAGTTCTGGAATATCCTTCCAAGCCACAACCAACGCTGGAATGGCACACAGACACCACAATGATTGGTGGCTCAGTCATTCCCTGCCTATCAGCTCGGCAATGATGCCCTCATCCCATCACATGAAGCACAAACGTGCTGCAACGAAATGACACTGTGCTAACACATCCTCTCCCTACCTGCAGGGAGCCAACACGGTAAGTCTAGCACATGTGAAAACCGCGGCGCTCAGCTTTGCAGCATCAGCGTGGTGCAGCGAAGAACGCGAGCGCCACCAAGGACCATGCATACAGACACTGAACACACATCGGTGCAGCCCGCGAGCTCTGTTCACTACCAAGAGAAGGCGCCGAAGCTCCGACTGCCGGACACGCGAGCTTCCGCATGCTCACGTTGTAGACGCCTCGCTTCTCGGGCGTCCAGTAGCCTGGCAGTAGGCCCGTCTCAGACACACCTCCTCCTGTGCAACGCTCTACCGTCCGGGTGTAGTAGTAGAGCGCCCAGATGTGCGAGCACAGGTAATTGGGGTGGCACTGCGGCTGTCGTTCTCCCCCGTCCACGTACACATCGAGATCCGCCAGTCTATTGGCGATGCCGAGCCCGCAGGCTTCCGCGGCGCTCGTGTGCACGGCTTCCGACACCCTGGCCCGGCCCGACGCGTTCAAATGGGCGAGGCCCAGTTTTTCGACGAACAGAGGAGCCGCTGGATCGAGCAGCGTGAGTCGTCCGAACTCGCTGATGACGTGCAGGTCGCTAGCGACGAACCCGACGACGTGCGCGCCCACGCCGAAGCCCAGCAGGTGGACCCACGCCAGGTCATATCCGTGGTCGAAGACGAGGCCCGTCAAAGCGCGAGACAGTGCACGCGCTACGAGTCGACTGTCGCCAGCGGCTTGCTGGTACAGCGTGATCTCGGTCGGTCCTTTGAGAGGCGGGCAGTAGTACACGTCAGATCGCACCGCACTGGCATACTCGCAACCGCTAACGATGTTCCACTCGACTTCGAGCAGCGCGCCCTCGGGGCGGCGCTCCAGAAGTGAATACACGAGCGCGTCGGCCCGAGACCTCAACCTCGGAGGCAGGCCGTGGCACACGACGGTCAGGTTAGCGTCGCCGAGTCGCTCTCCGGGTACGTCGCCGGCGTAGTCTGCCGGCACGGTGAGCGGTGTCGACGGCCAGTGTTCAGAGTTCGTGGGAAACCACCAGCGAAACGTGACGTTCACATCGCGCGCTTCTCGAGGAACGAAATAAGACCACGCACCGGTAGTGTCAAAGTCGCCGTACGGATCCCGGACCACTTTTTCACTCTCATTCAACATCGGCCGGAATACTGCTTCTAATGGGCAAGTTGGCCAATCTTGCACCGCGGCGGCAGCAAGAGCAGTCGTAGTTGCCAAGGCGACGATGAGAACACGAACGGAACACATTTTGTCTTGCAGCCGGTCCTCCGCCGCACGTGCCACTCACTACACAAATCGCGGCCGCAAAGCCAGCCGAGGCTTAGCGCACACCACCGTACACACTGCACGCCCGCGCGCCAGCAAGCTTCAGTTTGTCTGGATTCCCGGGTGGTCACCCGTCACACGGGTGTTGGCTTGCCGTTCCCACTTAGCGTGGGAAAGAACAACGGTGGTGTCATGCACGGCACGGAATAAGACACCGCGAAAACAAAGCGCCGAGCTCGGCGCGCACGCGGAGAACAGCATGCATAGCAGTCAACCGTCGCCGCAAGTGGCCAGAGAGGGAAAAAGAAACTAGAACCAATCTCGAACGCTCGATATGTCTGGATAGACAAGGTTTAGTGGGGCAAGGGGCCAGCAGTCGACTGAGAAAACGCTGTTGGCACAAAGAACCGCTAGGGGGCAGAAGATGCGCCTTATGTGCTGAAGCCATTCGCGCCTTTACTTCGGCATCACTACTACGCTACCGTCTCGCAGATGAAACATGCAAGCAACAAACAAGCAAACGAAACAAAAAAAAAACTTTGAGAGAGAGAGAGGCACTCGATTGTTGGACGTATTAGTGCTGCTGATTTAAAGGTGTTCTTTTTTTTTAGCAGAGCGCGTGCACCTTGGGGCCATGAAATTGTCTTGTAGTAGTAGTAGTAATAACTTTATTTATAGAAATATATGGGTGGGTCTCGGTGTAGAAGCACTCTTCACATCTTTTGATGTGGTCTGTGGCTTTTGTGGCAGGGTTGGAGCCCTGGGGGCAATGTTTTAAGATAAGGACAATTGAAAAACTTGTTTGAACTCATATTTTCTAGCGCTTCGTGAACACAAGGGACAAGAACACAGATACACAGGACTAGCGTACGTCCTGTGTATTTGTGTTCTTGTCCCTGAAAAACTTGCACCGGGGATCTCAGAGATGCGAGCGCCATCTCTAAGGTTTTGATAGTACCACAACACTTTTTTTATTGGCCTCCGAGATTACCTACCCGCCGTTTCGAGCATTGGTTTCGAGAACGAGAGGTGTTGGTGCTCTCAGAGGCCATGGTTTTCTCACGACCTGTCTCAATGGGGGCCGCTCTTCTACAAAAAGCGCGCTCCCTCCTCGAAGCCACCGTAGTTTTCTCCTCACCGCCGCGAAGCCCATTGGCTGTTGTGACCAGTTTGCTGTGTCTACGCTGGCTTGCGCCTCGCATCGTCTGCGTCGGGTGCGGCTGCCGCGCGTCGCTAATCATGTAGTAGTTGTTGTAAGGTAAAGAAATAATAATAATAATAATAATAATAATAATAATAATAATAATAATAATAATAATAATTGGTTTTTGGGGAAAGGAAATGGCGCAGTATCTGTCTCATATATGTTTGGACACCTGAACCGCGCCGTAAGGGAAGGGATAAATGAGGGAATGAAAGAAAGGAAGAAGGAGGTGCCGTAGTGGAGGGCTCCGGAATAATTTCGACCACCTGGGGATCTTTAACGTGCACTGACATCGCACAGCACACGGGCGCCTTAGCGTTTTTCCTCCACAAAAACGCAGCCGCCGGGGTCGGGTTCGACCCCGGGAACTCCGGATCAGTAGTCGAGCGCCCTAACCACTGAGCCACCGCGGCGGGGCTAGGTAAAGAAAGGAAGGATAAGATTTTTGCTCGGCCCGGCATCTTGAAATCGATACTGAAGCACCTGAGCTGGGGCAGCGGAAATAAAGGATAGCAAGCAGAATGGAGAAATGAAATGAAAGAGGTGAGGGGACAGGAAGAGAGGATAGGGGAGAGGTAATATACACAAGTACAGGTTGCGCGCGAGATTAGTTCATGATCAAGCAACAACACGCGCACAGACTATGTTGACTACAAAAAAAAAAATTGGTTTTCGGCGACCGCGTTTCGATGGAAGTGAAGCGCAAAAAGGCGCTCGTGTGCTGTGCGATGTCAGTGCACGCTAAAGATCCCCAGGCGGTTGAAATTATTCCGGTTCTGGTCAACGTTACTAGAACAAACTCAGTTTCACAGCTCCCCATACCGGCCAGCGGAGGAGTGTGTTCGAAGTGGCCGTCGCGAGAACCAACGGCGCTGCAGTCGAGTCTTGCTCCTTGTCGGGCACGTCGTCTGCTACACGCGGCGCAGAAGCGTGGAGCGGCCGGCACATATATTGTTTTGGCGAGCTGCAGTTGCACTCTACATGGCTGCAGTAAAATAACAATTACATTACGCAGCTTTTGCTTCGAAGCTACGAATTAGCTGGGAGAATGCGTTTGTGTGATGCGAAATTAGCTCGTTAGTATCGTGAAACAAATGTAACGACGACATCGATTTGCTCACAAGCACTGTTTCTTCCTTAGCTGAATGACTTGTTTTGTAGAAGGTCAGACAAAGTTTCAGTGCATGGGTGCACTCCAACCTCAGAAGGGAACGTAGCGAGTGTCATGTTTGCTGCAGTGCTGCGCAGATTGCCTGCATTGCATGCAGAAAGCTGGTTAGCATGAGCAGTCGGTGCATGAAGTCGGCTACTCGCGTGAAACGGGATAGCTAACATAGAATAGAAGCAAACTGCCTCCGTCGTCGTCTAATCGGAAGCGCTTTTCTTAGTGTCCTACTTTTGATGTCTAGCGTAAAATATAGCTTCATCGATGAATTTGATCGAAGCTATATTTCTGCACTTCTGCTGAGTGCCGATCGGCACTCCCCCATACGCCATTGTAAAAAGTTTTACTGCTGGTTTTTCTGAACGTCGCGTGGGTGGAGTTATTTAATTAATTGTGCTGGTAGAGAAATCAGCGGGAAGGGGCGTACCCACAGCGAAAGGACATGACAAAGCAAGCACAATCTCTTATAATATATATATATATATATATATATATATATATATATATATATATATATATATATATATATATATATATATTGCGCGCAATCACAGGAAGTTGTTGTTCCATTTGCGCTATTCTCTTGAAAAATATCACCTGTCCCTAGCTCTCATTAAAAAAATAATAATAAACGAACCTTGTAGGAGAAATTAGTGCAATCGCAAACTACCACCCTGGATAGCAATGTTAGATACAAGATAATGAAGGCATATCTAAGCGTTTAAAGAGCATTACTTTAAGAGGAGTTAATTGCATTAACGGAAAGGATTCATCAACGAAACAAAGAAGAATGAGCAAACATGCAGTATTGTCAACAGCACTAGTGGCATACACACAATAAATTAAATGAGATGCAGCAACCAACGTCGATTGCTTCATCAACGTGGACAAAAAAAGTTAAGAATCGACAGCAACTCAAATGACAGTTCTGTTTAATTGCTTTTTGTTAAATATTTGATTACGCAGGAAAATCTAATAATTTATTACATCCTTATCTACACGTAAACGTCGCAAAGCGCAAATATGCAGCACATGCGTTTATACCATGGCTGAACATGTTATAGTACACGTGGTATTATATATATCATAATTTAAGCAATATTTGTAATTTTCAAAAGCAAGAAGACAATGAAGGCCCTCCAGATGTCCTCTTTTCGATCTTATATTTCAAATGCGATATTTCTTCCTTCCTTTTCTTCTTAGCTGCCCCAGCCCGCAGCAGGGCTTTTCTTTCACGTCGCGTGTTTAGTTGTCGAAGACGTTTGCTTTTTATGATTTTCTTGCTTGCCGTATTTTTCTAAAAACTTGTCGCGACGTTAACACAGGACAGTTCTTGTGACGTCTCCGCTCTCCGCATAAGCTTTCAGTACCTTCTCACTCGCACAATTTCATTTCATTGACCTGCTTCAGATGAGCTTCTGCGTCACCAGAACTGTCAACGTGATACGAGAATATTTTCTGGAGCCTGCTGTACGCCTTCTTTGTCCATGATAGCCGCTTATCAATCAGCATGGATTGTTCCCCTGCATGAGACGGCGAGTGTGAAATATCCTGTACCTTTCGTCTGTTTCCTCATCGCGAAAATACTAAATTTTCCACTGCGTTGTCGGTAACGCTGCGGACTCCAGATGATCAAGATTAAAATACATTTGTGCAGCGCAGCTGTCCGGTTCGGACTGCTCTGATGCGCTCCCGGAATATTGCAAGTTTTCTTCCAGCACAATTCTGTCGACACACACGGCGCAGCGCGACCCGTTCGAGGCTTCCTCTCCGGCGTAGTGCGTTTCGGCTTTCAAATATACTCCGGCAATGGTGGAAACAGGCTCTGGAGAGCGCCTGGTGCCAACATCCATTTACTTCTCTCCAAAAGTGCTTCCATACCTTGAACTAAATTTAATGGGCCTTAATGTCTCAAAGCGACTCAGGCTATGAGCGACACCATAGCGGATGACTACAAATAATTTCGGCCACCAGAGTTTCCTTAATGGCCACTGACATCGCGCAGAACACGGGAGGCCTCTAGCATTTTTCCTCCATTTAAATGCGACCGCCGCAGCCGGGATCGAACCTGCGACTTTCGAGTCAACAGCCCAACCTGAACTACATGACGATAGTGCCTTAGCAGCTCTTCTTCTGCTAAATGCAGATCATAAACATTGCATTCCGAAGTCAGTTTTTGATCTTTTATGCGAAGCGCATGATCCAATTTTTAAAACCCGGCGGGGTTTTTTGACGGCCCGAAGAAATGCCGACCCCGCCAGTCATCGTTGCGATAGCCGCTACTGCACCTCGGCGCAAAGCAAGTCGGCAAGGAGAGGCCTGATGGCACGAAATCCCCCCCCCCAAAAAAAGATGAAACCGAGAAGCAGACAACGTGCAGCGGCGGTCGCGAGCGCACGTTTAACCAGCGCAGCATACTGCATGAGCCACGGCAAGTGAGCGGCGGCGAGGGAGCAAGACGCGACCGCAGCGTCACTACTTCGCGCGACAGCCACTGGGGACCCCTCTCCGGGCGGAGCTATAAAACCGAGTTTGTTCTAGTAACGTTGGTTCGGGTGTCCGCCGAGATATGTGAGACAGTTACTGCGTCATTTGATTTCATATAATTGGTTTTCGGGGAAAGGAAATGGCGCAGTATCTATGTCTTATATGGTTGGACTAAAGCCCCTCCATGACGTTTTTTTCCGACCAGTTTAAAAGCGGTAGCGTCATGGAGGGGCTTTAGGTTGGACACCTGAACCACGCCGTAAGGGAAGGGATAAAGGAGGGAGTGAAAGAAGACAGGAAGAAAGAGGTGCCATAGTGGAAGGCTCCGGGATAATTTCGACTACCTGGGGATCTTTAACGTGCACTGACATCGCACAGCACACGGGCGCCTTAGCGTTTTTCCTCCATAAAAACGCAGCCGCCGCGGTCGGATTCAAACCCGGGAACTCCGGACCAGTAGCCGAGCGCCCTAACCACTGAGCCACCGCAGCAGGTATTTCGCGAAGTTCGGACCCCTTAGCGCTCACATTGCAGCATTCGTAAAATCACCTCGTTAAATACGGAATTTGACGTTTAGAAGCCGCCAAAACCGGCTTCTAGGAAGCTAAAGAAACTAACTTGCCCCGGCATGCATGCAGATGCGGTCAAAGAAGCCCGAACAGCGGGCTTTTAAGCTTCCATGACTGAGCACAGCATTCCCTGGGTGTAGAAAATGCGGAGCATGGGCGCACTGACAGAAACAATTGCGAAACAATGACAGAAACAGAGATATGCATTTATACGTATCAATTAACACTGATTACACAGGGCAGCAGCAATGTGTGCAATCCGTACAGCACACCATGGCACACGCAGGCACAATACGAAAATCAAGTGCCCTTAAGGATATTTGAAGAATAATAATGTTATACATAGACAAACAATAAGTGAAAAGCACTAATTGCTTAGTACACAGCACTTCCGGAATATATAACACAGTCTAAATTATTCAAAAACTTGAAGGAATCAAACTGACCTAGTGAATCGGAAAGCATGTTCCATTCCTTTATGGTTCTAGGAAAGAAGCTATAACTTCAATGCATCGTTACGGGTTACTGGAGGCAGAATGTACATGCTTTGGCATGCATGTCTAGACGTTTCATTATTAAGAATATCAAAATAGTTCTCCCTAATGATTTTTATTTCATTGTTTATAGTAAGGAACAAAAATTTCAGTCGGTCATACTTGGTCATTATTTCTAAATTGGGAAGGTTTGCAAGATGATATAACTAAGGGGAGTGAAATCGACCATATATGTTGAAGATAAACCGTGAAGCTAACCTTTGAACTGTTTCCAATTTGTTACTGTTTTCCTCTGTGTAAAGATCCCAGACAATTTTCGCGTACTCAATTATAGGTCTAACCAGTGCCCTATAAGCCAAATTTTTAATTTCATGCGATGCACACTACAAATTGCGCCTTAAGTCTTCAAAGCGCTTTGTTAGCCTTATTACATATTCCCTCTATGTGTCTACTCCATCTGAAGTCGCTTCTAAATATTAATTTAAAATGCATCTTGAAACCGCGCATAAAGGCAAGGGACCAGGAAGGGACCAACAGGACAGAGCGCGTAACTTCAACTGGGTGCATCACAGGTGCTTCGCATTTATATATTAATCGAAATCACACAGCAATCCAACAAACGACCGCCACGGAACACTGGTGCGCTGCCGTGTGTGGGACAGCACGTTATCTAGATATGCAAACTCTTTATCAGATAAGATGACCGAGGGTTTGCTGACACAAGAGCCGGATTCCTTCTTAATACAGTAAGCCTCCTACACTTCTCTATTAAGTTTAGACGGGAAATTTTTCATAATTTTCGTTTCGCAGAACCGAAGCGTGCAACCGCGGCACTGGCGAGCAATGGTCGGCCACATATGCCCTCCCCCCACAAATGCGCCCACTCCATTCTAACACTGGTCTGGAACTAGCCTGTCTTGCTTTGTTATATTTGCTTCTAAATATTAAACCAAGATATTTATGCTCCTTTACCCTTCGAAGCTAGTTCTCTTACAAGTGATGCGAAAACTGCAGGATCATCTTTTTGCTGGTAATAGACATGCATACCGATTTCATGGAATTGACCACCATTTGCCATTCATTGCACCATTTGGTAATGTTTTCTAGGCTGCTCTGCCATTTTATTTGTTCACTGAGATTCAGACTTACTGTAAACAACGCAGTCGTTGGGAGATAATTATACTGGGGCAGTAACGAGGCTAGGCGGGTCGTTAATAAAAATAAGAAATAATAGAGGCCCAAGGGCACTTCTATGGAGCACTCCCGATAACACCAGTCGTAAGCTGGACCTGTGCGTGTCGATTTCTACATATTGGTGGCTGTTGTACAGGTAAGAGGTGAACCATTTAGTGCGGCTGGGATTCTTGAACACTGTATGGATTTTTAACAAAAGTTTAGGATGTGAAACGTTATCAAAGGAATTAGAAAAGTTCAGAAAAATGAGGTCCATCTGTCAGCGCGAATTTATCGTTTATGAAGCGTCATGAACCAATTCAACTAACTGTGTCATCGTAGACCGACCTTAGCGGAAACCTTGCTATACTGGTAATAATAATAATAATAATAATAATAATAATAATAATAATAATAATAATAATAATAATAATAATAATAATAATAATAATAATAATAATAATAATAATAATAATAATAATAATAATAATAATAATAATAATAATAATTTGTTTTTGGGGAAAGAAAATGGCGCAGTATCTGTCTCATTATCATTGGACACCTGAACCGCGCCGTATGGGAAGGGATAAGGGAGGGAGTGAAAGAAGAAAGGAAGAAGTAGGGGCCGTAGTGGAGGGCTCCGGAATAATTTCGACCACTTGGGGATCTTTAACGTGCACTGACATCGCACAGCACACGGGCGCCTTAGCGTTTTTCCTCCATAAAAACGCAGCCGCCGCGGGTTCATAATAAGTTATACATTTCAAGGTAGTTGGAAAGGCGTTTAGATATAATGTTTTATAGTATTTTAGAGCAAGTAATAGTAAGGGAAATTGGCAGGTAATTGCTAACGTCTGAACTGCTGCCTGTTTTATGAACCGGGACTATTATGGCCAGTTTCTATGCGGTGGGGAAGGAACTGTTCACAACTGATGAATGAAATATTTTCGCAAAAACTTAGGCACCCATTCAGCATACCTGGCTATGAAGCAAAAGATTCAGGACGCTTTCCTCTGTTATTCTAATGTCCGAAATAGGAGGATGAGCGGAGTAGTCGGTGAGGATTGTAACTTTGCCATCATCTTTAATTAGTAAAACCGGACGAGGATAAAATATGAAATTATTCAGCTTTCCCTTCAGTGTTATTTTCATCATTAGAAAAGCGCTGCGTAGTTGGCGGATTTACGTACCGTCAAAACTTAGTCGGTGCTTCGGAAAGGAAATTCTTTAACGTTACTTTGCAAAATTGGTCTTCGGACTCCCTAATGAGACGCTTCAAATCTTGTCTCATACTGCGCATGCTGATTTTATCAGCTTTATGTCTATTTTGTAAACATGCTTTTCGTTTTCTTCTGATTATACGTTTAGTATGAATAATTTCTCAGTTAATTCATGGACTTCTATTCCCGTACATCTCATTCTTATTGGGAATAAATTGCTCTATGAAATGGGTTACGACATTGGAAAAGAAATTCCACAAATCATCAGTGCTTGCATGTGATTCGTAGAAGTGCATGAATTAATTAAAGAAAGTTTCAATGTTATACAGGACACTCCATCGTCTGCGGACTGAAAATTTCAAACTTTTCGTTTTGGGTCGCCCGGAGAGATGGATGGAAACATACTGAAAGTAACTGTTGGTACTCTATGATCTGATAATCCGTCTTCAACATGACAGTCTGTCAGACACCTTATCAAACCATGCAGCACAAAAATTAGGTCAAGGATAGGTGAAGTTTGATCACACAACCTTGTGTATTCTGTTTAAATTATAAGAGAACGCCAAGTCTTAAAGCTGTTCAAAGCTCGCCATATCCTTCTACAATTAATTGTTGGTAAATTGAAGTCGCCTAAGCGAATTATATTGTCTGCCTCTCAAACGTATTGTTTTCCATGAATTCCCTTAGGCTGGCGATTACGGCAGGTGAAGAATTTGGGGTCGTGTACACTGCTCCAATGTAAACAGTCCGATCCGTAAGCTTGGTTTTAATCTATACCGCTTCTAAATTGTGCGACTGCTGAAGGGCAGTGCACCAAATGCCCTGCTTAACTAGTATGGCTACACCAGCTCCGCTTCCTGTTCGATTCCTTCGGAATGCTTCACAACCGGTTGTCACATACTCGGTGTCTGTTATATTCTCATGCAACCTTGTCTCTGTTATGACAATAACGTCAGGTTCATGCTCCATGACCACTACTTCCAGTGCATTGGTTTTGTTTATTATGCTCCAAGCATTTAAATTTATTATCTTAAAACCATCTTGTTTACTGCGCGCGCGTCAGTTGCCGCTTTCAGCGGGCACTGGTAATCTGGCTTGTTGGCAGAATACGGTTCTAAGGCGCGGATAAATTCAAAGCATAATTATCGTCAGCTGACGGGCAGAGAACCGGCAGGACGAAGCATGATTAATCGTAGCCCGGTTCGCACTTTCACGAACTGGTGTGTGGTGCCGAAACACGATGCCATATTTATGATCATGAAGGGAGAAAAATTTTACACCCTCTTTATTTCATGATATGTGATTACCGTCACCATCAGGCCGGATTCGTCCAGTGCAGAACGAAGGCCTCTCTCAGTGACCTCCGGCGTAGGCCAGCCGCGGCAACCAGCGTATTTACAGCGTCGCCCACTGCTAGACGATTCCGCATGTGTCGTGTCATTAAAATAAACTGCCACGTCACATCATTTCTGTGATCTTGTTTTTTGGTGGTATTGTTTTTCTTGTACCATTGAAAAAAATTCTTCTGTCTTTCTGCTTTCCTTACCTCTTTCCGCCTCCCTCTTTTTAGGGTTGTATGGGGTTTTTCTTCAGCTAGGGCAACCGACGGTCCCCCTCGCCGTCGGTGTCGTAGTATGTCGCGACCAAGAACTCCTACGTTCGCCTATTGGCCAACCAGAAGGCTAGCCGACTACACGAGAGGCTCTCAATAGGAGCTCTCAATGGCTGACCGGAAAAGGACAAGTCTGGCGGTTGTCATTCGTTAGTCCGTTCATTTCCACCGTGGTCGTGGAGGGAGAGAGAGCGACGGGGCCGCCGTTGATGGGACAGATCTGGACGCAGCCGGAACGTCGGGCCCGGCACGGCGTGCGCTTTGCAATCGGTACAGTCACGACTGCACGAATACGAAACGAAACGGCACGAAACGCCTGCAGCGACGCCACGGAGACGGGGAACATTTCGGGCTTTGGAGAGCGCTTGGCTTTCCTTGCCTTTGTTTACTTATTTTTGTTTGAGTAATACTGCCAGCCTTTGAACATTGGCAGGAGTGTGTGCCGCATAAAATGCACGTTGACAAGCAATAACAAGGAAGAACCAAGTTTGTTACTAAAAATGATTTTGATGCATCTTCAAAAAAAAGACTCGAGTGTTGGGCATTCCATGACAGCGCGGCTCAGACTAATCCACTGTCGAACGGTTCGTGGGAAGAAAGAATTTTTGATACCATCAGTCCTGCAAGTAAATTCCTAGGTCTTTAGAATGATGTGATCGTGTTTGGCGTCGACAGACGTCATGGATGCACTGCTCTTTATTTAGTTTCAATTGACCGTAGCAGATTAAGTGCATGCGTTTTAGTCTTCCCCGCCGTCTTCTTTCCTGCAGTGTTTCTAGGTTTACTCTGTATAAAAGAAGGCTCAGTGATGTTTTCCAGCCATATGAATTATAAATGAATCTGATTTTCTTTGAACACTTTCAAGTTTGGTTACTTTGGATTGGATGTACGGATCCCAAACGACTGCTGCGCATTCCAGGATTGATCTAATGAATGTCTTATAGGCTATTAGCTTAATTTCATGAGTGGATCGTCGCAGGGACCTTCGTAAAAAACCTAGCTCACACATTGCTTTCTTTTGAATAGAAGTGATATGATCATTCCACCTACGATCTGGTGCGATTACGACGCCTAGGTGCTTATAAGTTTGTACGAAGGATAAATGCTGACCATTAGTGCTATATGAAAAAGTTGAAGGCTGCATTTTGCGTGTTGTCCTCATGTATACTGTCTTTTTCTCATTTATTTTCATCTCTTGCGTTGAGCACCGAGATTCTATTGTTGATATGGCTACCTGTAGTATGGATTATGCTCACTGGTTATTCTGTATCTCAATATTTTACTGGCGTTCGCTTCAAAGAACATCGTTCGGCAAATCCTGATCTGGCCCACCACTCATATAGGCCAACTGTCAGGGAACTTCATATCGGTCGCGCTCGCTTCCACCGCGAACTTTTCGTCGCTTTAATGGAACTGGTTGTTATTTGGAGAAAGACGGGGACAGGCAGCGCACACGTTGTGCGCCCTTGCAGCTCTTTGCTTTATCGCTAGCGCGAGTGTAACTGTTTGTTTTTCCCCTATAGCCAATCAATTTACGGACCGCCGTTTGCTCACTTGCACTACCTCCCGCTTTAGATGTGCACGTCGCACTTAAACTTTACTGTCCTGCACATGAAAGATTTATAATTATTTTTACGTGAAAGTCAAGCGTTTTCAACTCCGTTAAGACCAGAATCAGCTACAAGCTTTACAGCAGTTTAGACCCGTCTATTCATTACACCATTGAGTCAAAACATGCCCTGAAAACGCGTGACTCTGTTGCTACCGCTTCACCACGTGCGCGGAACCGTCCAGCGAGGAATATGTCGACGCTCAAGAAGCGCTTGTCACAAAGGACTAGGCTTGCGATCCTCGAGCGCGGTTCTCTACTTCAGTGTTATACGCGCGCAACTTTTAACACCGCGGCGTTAAATGCCTCCTTGGCCGAAAATTCTGCTGTTGGCGTCGGCGTTGTGGGCGTAAGATCACGGGCATGTGGTTCCCAGAGAGCAACCCAAAAGGCAGGTGGCCCACCTTGGTCACGCTACCTTGCGGCGTCATCACAACCTGCCCACCGGATGGTGAGCGAACTGCCTACCGTGGCAGGTGGCAGTTAAAATAATGATGGTCGCTGAGAAGAGCAAACTGGGCCGCACAAGGCCCACCGCTGGAAGCATCTGCCACCGCAGGGCAGTGACACATCGCTTAACTGCTGCACCACTGCGTCAGAATGGGCATGAGGTCTCCCAGGTATATATGAGTGTAAAGTAGAGAATGACCTTCTGCATATAAGGGAATTGACCAATTACGCTATCACGCCATACACCTAAGGCCGAGCTTAAGTGTCCTTTCCAATTTTTATACTGTTTTGTGCCACGGGATTTCGAGAATCAAGCCGATGCTGTTTCCGCGTAGTCCAACAGTGCAAACGCGATAACAAGTGCGGGAAACTTTGCAACAGCTTTAAAGCTGACAGCGCTAAATTAAGCGGCATCCAGAAATACAGACAGGGCATTTATTGCTGCGGCTTTCGACTTGCGCCGCCACCGCACTCCCGTCGACCGTCGGCTTGCAGGAAGTGTAGCAGGCGTTGTTTTGCATCGTGTGAACTTTAAAACCACCGCGTAGTGACAGGAAGGCATAAAACTGCTGAGATGAGCTGTTCTGTTTTGGATATTTTTGTACTACCGCGAATCGCTGTTTGTTTCCTTCGTTGTTCGTTGCTCACGTTCTTTATGTCATCGCTGCCGGTACGCGGTCTTATCACATTCCGCGCTGGACACGACCAGATTCCTCCGGAAAGATTTTAAGCGCGCACAACAGTTTCAATGACGTGCGCGATTGTTGTCCGTAAGTTCCGTGCTCTATCTTGTAAGTTATTTGTCGCCTTTGTATTAAGCGCGGCAGAGAGCGACGGCGACTGTGTTCTTCGTAACAACCAAGCACACTCGCAGCTGTCGCCGCCGCCGTGTTCTTTCTGTATGCAGACACAGGTTTGAATAATATAGAGTTGCACGCCATTGTTTGGCTGCACCGACGCCTGTGTCCGCACTACGATCCCAGTCAAGCGACAACATGTTTCAAGACTATACACCCCGTAGGCTCAAAAGCCACCCAGCGTGCGCTGAGTGAATGGCTAGAGTTCAGCATTACCTGCCAATTCATGAAAGACCTATTCCTAACGCACCTCGAAAGAAAATGATAACTGTGCGTCCTGTCAGTACTTACCTCTCTGCCTGAAATTTCCAGCCGTACAGAATAATAATAATTGGTTTTTGGGGAAAGGAAATGACGCAGTATCTGTCTCATATATCGTTGGACACCTGAACCACGCCGTAAGGAAAGGGATGAAGGAGGGAGTGAAAGAATAAAGGAAGAAAGAGGTGCCGTAGTGGAGGGCTCCGGAATAATTTCGACCACATGGAGATCATTAACGTGTACTGACATCGCACAGCACACGGGCGCCTTAGCGTTTTTCCCCCATAAAAACACAGAAGCCGCGGTCGGGTTCGAACCCGGGAACTCCGGATCAGTAGCCGAGCGCCCTAACCACTGAGCCACCGCGGCGGGCGGCGAGTCCTTCCCGCTGACTTTTTCATGCTCGCACCCTGGGCCCCCGCTGTACAAGGCCATCTACATGGGCTCTGGGAAAACAATATCACAAAGATCATTGTACAAAGATCATGGTAAAATGGAAAGGCAGCAACCTTTCAATTTTCGCCAGTGCTACAGTCTGCAACCCTTTTTTTTTATTAGCAAGCACTGGTATGTGATGCAGGTTTTGCATTGCTCTCGTGTGAACATTCAGAAGCGACACCGGAGTTTTGCCGTCTTCATAAGGGTTTTCGAATGGGAACGTTGCAGCCGAACGAACCTGTTCCGGCGGGCAAAAGACGGGGGGCTGGGGCTAGGGCATCTCTTTTTAAGGCAGCTGGTGAACCGTTTTTTTTTTTCGCGACGTCACAGACCCGTTCTTGCGCACCGTGTGCCAAGTAAGGCTGTGGCGATTGCTGCCGGAGTTTGTAGCATCCACAGAACAGCACTCAGGTGGAATTTTTGGTTACTACAAAGAGATTGTAGCAAGTGTTAGGTTTCTTTCTGCATCTTTTTCCAGCGATTATTTGTACAAAACTAAAAGACTACGCTACTTCTTGCCAGCGCGTATGTTGTTTTCCTTTCCTAGGATGCTGCAGAGTGTTTGCAGAAAGGCGTCAAATCAGATGGATGCCTCCCAAATGCACTCCAGTGTCTCCAGCATTTAATATTCACAAACAATTGCGGGCTTAACATCTCAACCACACATCAGTGACACAAGTAGCAACACCGCGCTAAAGCCTCACCGCATTTTAGGTCAACCAAGTGCCCCCTGAATTTTTTTGCAAATACATATCTTCGTTTCATCAATTGCATCTGCGCCTCCCGCTCCATCATCGCCGAATCATTCATGGTTGGAAGGGCCTGAGCCCTTCCGAAGAAAGAAAGCGAACCACTTTACAATTTATTGCCACCATTGTCCTCCATAGAAAAAGTGACAAAATCCTAAACAGGAAGGCTGTCACGATCTCTACACTACATGCAGTTCACCCCTTGTTTACAGAAGGTGTTCAGGGAACTAGACTGGGAAGAGTTGAGGATATAGATTGATGGAGAATACCATGCAAATCCTCAATGTGCTAATGGCATTGCCTTGCTAAATAACTCATGGGTGCAAGTGCAAAACATGATAGAGGACCTAGACAGGCAAGCAGAGTGGTGGGCCTGAAAGTCGATATGAACAAATCTAAAGTAATGCTCAATTGTGTCGGAAGGGTACAAATGTTTGTGATAGGCAAAGAAGCAGGGAAATAATTAGGAGAACAAGAGTGGGGTGAAACGAATTTCACAATTACTCTCTTGTCAGGGATAACAACATAACGGTATCCCTCGAGAGGAAACTATGCAACAATTGTAACTTGCCAGTACTGAGATAGGGGGCGGGAATTTGGAGTCTAACAAAAAGGCTTGAACTTAAATTGAGCGCAGCGCATCCAGCTATACAAAATAAAATGATAGCCGTAACGCTAAGAGACAGGAAGAGAGCAGAGTGGGTAAGGGAACAAATGCGATTTAATGAGATCACAGTAGAAATAAAAAAGATGGACATGGGCAGGGCATACGAGTATATCGCAAAGGCGAAATAACCGGGGTTGATAGGGGTACCGGAGTGGATTCTAACAGAAGGCAGGCGTAGCAAGGGCTGCAGAAAGTCCGTTGGGCGGATGAGATTGTTATGTTTGAGGGAATATGGCGGCCTTAGCTGGCGCAGGACAGGTATAAAGGAGGTAAAGAAGACTAAGTTAGTTTGGCGATGATGACGAAGGGCTACGTATTTCAGCGGAATCTGTCAGCAGCACCCTACAACACCCTACAGCAGCCTCATTTTGTTCCATCAGCATTCGGTGCCTGGGAGCAAGCATTGCCTTCTTCTACGGGTTGCTACCCTTCGTTTAAGGCGTGTGCCTGGCCGGAACACTTCCACTGCTTTTTTTTCAGACTATGGGGCCTTTCCCATGGATTCTAGATTTGAATATATCACCCCCCCCCACGCTCAGCCGAATGCTCGCGCCGCAGCGCCGGACACGAAGCCTGAGTGGTTGGCAAGGATGCGTCGGAAGCCGCGGAGACAGGGAAAGCTCGGGGAAGAAGTTCTGCACACAATTTATTTGCGTGGTTACACTCTGTCAAGAACATCTAGAGGAACTCGTCTCGGATATCCAACACCTGTTGTGGGACTGTCCGGCGCTGAAGCCGACGAGAATTCGGCACCTGGCGGCAGTGGGACTTTCACCGGACAATCCGGATTGCTATATTGCCTGGACACAGGGTCCATATCATCGTTCACTCCTTGACTCCATCAAATCAGCCCACCTTTTTTTTATTTATTTAAGCATCTTACTCATCTCTCACCTCATAGGTTTTATGCCCTGAGGCAATAAACATCGCTTGAAAAAAAAAACAAAAAAACTCGTCGCGATGCTTTAGCTAGAGCATGGCCTTCCTGAGCCTGAAATGGATCCATGATACGGATTGCGCTGTCGTCTCATTGTCAAACCGGCCAAATCGCCAATGCCCGTGCACACACGTTTTCTCACGCCCGGTAGGGACGGTAGGAACATCGGACGGGGCGGCAGTTATGTATGGTCTCTCTCATTTGTACCCGGCTCGTGCGAAGAGACGAAGCTGGCGAGCGGCGAAGCTGGAGCACGTGGTTCAGTTCCCACGCGGCGAGCAACGGCCACCCGTTACGCGACGCCTCCACGTGGTCGATGAGGCCTGCAAGAGCTTGGCGACCGGCGGCTGCCCGTCCCGACTCCCGCGCTGCTCTCGGCGGATCCGGATACCGGAGACGCTGGAAGGCGGCCGTACGTACAACGGGCTGAAGGCACTAGTCAGCGGAGGTTCTCTTACCAATCGGAGAACAACGCACCGGTGATGCTCCGGAAAGAAAGCTCGGCGGCGTCAGGGATGCGACGCGATCCCTTCACGCGCACTCGCCCAATGGCATGCAGGAACGAGCCTCGTCAGCGCAAAAAGACGCACAAAAGGCAGGACTAGCGTTGTTTTTAGGGGAGCAAGGAAAACTCATTAGCTCATTAAGAAGCTTGCAGGCATAGGGTGGGCGCAGCTCGCAAAGGACAGGGTTAATTGGAGAGACGTGGGAGAGGCCTTTGCCCTGCAGTGGGTGCAGTCAGGCTGATGATGATGATCAATAAATACTGCTTTCTTAGTACGTAACTCTCAGGCTCCCCATCTGATAACAAAGCTTTGTCAGCGTGGAACGGCCGGATTCGCGACTAAAACAAACTGCTTTATTAAAACTTGGCCGAACACACGAATAAAAGGAACTGGATCATTAAAACTTTATGGACGTTCAGCTGATCTGCAGAGCACGGGAGGACGTTGCTGACTCATCTCGTTTCGTCGGCGTCTCTCGTTCGTGGTGTCTCGCAGTGCGCCTGACGAAGGCTCACTTTCCGCTGTTATTTTTCGCTTGCGTGACGCCGAGGCTTGGGGAGTTTAGAAGTTCGGAGTCCGGATGCGGGCGAGGGCACGCCTCGTGAACGCGTTGTTTATGTGCCGGAGCGTCGAATATCCTGAGCCGCGGGGTCTCTGCGTTTTGACAGGCTTCAGAATGAATGTGCAGCCGATCCCCAGTCGGCATGGCTAGAAGGCAGCCCCCCCCCCCCTTTTGTTAATCAGCATGTTAATCAGCGCAAGCTGTTACAGCTTTGAGCTATTTAGCGCTGTATTTGGCCGTGGAATCTACATTGTCAGTCGTAAAGAAAGCTTAGCCGTACCCATACGAACCAGTGAAAACTGATCAGACCTGTCCACCTTATCTCTCTCTTTCCTCTAACACTTTCTCTCTCTCTCTCTCCTCTTCTCTAAATGTGGAGAGAGGTATTTTCATCTTTCCACTTTGCCACTTGCCAACCGTGGCATGTGGCAGCCATTTAGCTGATTTGAAATAATTTAACTTCGATCAAATTAATGAAGTTAAAAAATTATTTCACTAAGCATTTAAGTCTTATGGCTGACGATGTAGATTGCACGGTAGAATGCGGAGCTGTATGGCTATACCAAACTATAACAGCTTTCGCTGTAACTGAATATCCTTGCCCCCCCGCCCCCTCTCCCTTCCCCGAAGACCGCTTTCCAAGACAAAATTCTTCACGTCAAGGCAGCATGAATAACAGGTTTAGTGTTTATTCAATAAAATAATGTTTTAAGCCAGTTTTTATTTTTTTGGCGCCTCGAACACAGGTCTGAAATCGGCCGGCAACCTTCAGTGGCTCCGGCACATACACGGTGCTTCAATTTTGCTTACTGGCGATGTAACGAAAACGCAATGGCCGATAATATAACACAATTACTGCTTCGCAAATACGCCATTAGGAAGCGGGAATAGATCAACCGGGCTCTCGTAGAGCAACTGAGCTACGGCGACGGCTGTCCAGTCTGCTGCTGTCGTGGATATTTATGTTTTTGCGTGTAAGTGAACCTTGAGACGGTTCACCAGTGCCACCCTCGTCCATAGCGTCGGACGACACACGTCCTGCAATTAAACGAGTGTGATATTCGGAGGTCGTGGGTTGGGATCCCACAGACGGCATGGTTGTTTTTTCCTTCTGCTTTATGAGTAATTTTCTCTAAACCAATTGATTGACCCTAGAAATAAAAAAAATAGAAACATTTCTCTATGCACCTTGGTTTCGGTGACCGTTGGCTTCCTTCATAAGTTTGTCAAACGAGCCCCTCAATTCATATGCCTTGTCTGCTAATAGCTCAACGAGGGTCTCGGTTCTGGAATTCTTGATGCCATAGGTAGCATATAAGGGTCCTCGCACAGTTTCCGCCCTCGCCGTTAGGTGACGTTCTACGTCACACTCGTGGTATTACAGGACGTGCTACGTCCACCGCTGTGGCCGAGGGTGGCACTGGTGAACACTCTCAAGGTTCCCTTACACGCAAAAACATAAATGCCCACGAAAGCAGCAGACTGGACAGCCGTCGCCGTAGCTCAGTTGGTAGAGCATCGGACGCAATATTCGGAGGTCGTGGGTTCGGAGCCCACAGGCGGCATGGAATTTTTCTGCTGCTTTATAAGTAATTTTCGCCAAACCAATTGATTGGCACTACAAGTTAAAAAAAAGAAACATTCCCCTATGCACCTTGGCTTCACTGACAGGTGGCTGCCTTCATATATATATATATATATATATATATATATATATATATATATATATATATATATATATATATATATATATATATATATATGAAGTCGCAGCCAGAGAGGCGACGACAACGAAAGCGCATAAAGTGTTCAATATATATATATATATATATATATATATATATATATATATATAGCGACGACAACGAAAGCGCATAAAGTGCTCGATATATATATATATATATATATATATATATATATATATTGAACACTTTATATATATATATATATATATATATATATATATATATATATATATATATATATATATATATATATATATATATATATATATATATATATATATCGAACACTTTATGCGCTTTCGTTGTCGTCGCCTCTCTGGCTGCGACTTCATCCTCTTTTCATGCACTGTACATTCCCATCGTCATCGCTTGGTGCTGTTCGCTGAGAGCACGTCTTTGCTAGCGGGCAGGAATAAACGTCTCCCTTGAAGTCTTCCCTTAGACGTGGTGGAAGTGCTCCTTGGATCCCCCGTATCCCCGCTTCTCGCTGGAACTGCGTTCCGGTCGTCGCTTGTGTACTCTAGCCGTCATGCCTCAAGAGGAGAACGCCGACGGCCCGGGTTCCTCCCGCTCGCCCTCTGCTGCCTCCGCAACTTGGACCGTGAGCAGCCGTCAACGCGACCCCCAGATGTTTGCCGGCCTCCGCGGCGACGACGTGGATGACTGGCTTGACCACTACGACCGCGTGAGTTCGTTCAACCGCTGGGACGATTCCCTTAAACTCCTGAATGTGTCCTTTTATTTAACTGACGTTGCACGGACATGGTTCTTAAATCATGAGACGGATATTCCCGACTGGACAAGTTTCAAGCAGCAGTTGCGACAGATTTTTGGCTCTCCGGCTGTTCGATCTGAAGTCGCTAAGAAGAAGCTTGCTGACCGCATCCAGCGCCCTGCCGAGTCGTACACTTCCTATATTGAGGATGTACTTGCTCTCTGCCGCCGTGTCAATGACACCATGACCGAGGCTGACCGTGTTCGCCACGTCCTGAAGGGTATCGGCTCTCTGGCACTCAATGCCGTTGCCGTCCAAAACCCTACTACCGTCGATGATATCATCGCGACCTGTCAACGCCTCGATCAGCTGCAATCTATCCGTTTAAAACCTGAACCGGCTGCCTCCTTTTTGCCGGCCGACTCCGACCTGCGTGCCCTCATTCGTGCGCTCATTCGTGAGGAGCTTCTCGCTCACGGTTCTCCGTGCCTCACCGTACCTGCGCCTTCTGCTCCGTCCTTTACTAATGCTGGCCTTCGCAGCACCATCAAAGAAGAGTTGGCCTCAGTAGCCTGCTCTCTGGCACCAGACAACCCTGCTATTCGCCCTCCACCCACGCACGCTCAGGTCGCTGCCATGCCACCTGTCTTTGGTCCGCCTCCAACGCCAGCGCCGCCCCGAAACCATGTCACCGCTTTAGCACATCAAGCCTCAACGCCAGCGTTCTCCTCGCCCTGGCGCCCCAGCCACCAGATTTGTTATTATTGCGGCTTCTGCGGCCATATTTCCCGCTTCTGACGCCGGCGCCTTCAAGACGAACGTCGCGGGTATGCGGCCTTCGAAAGCGGCTACTCTACTCGTGCGCCCTCTCCTCAATGCCATGCCTTCCCTGACTCTTTGGGACGTTCTTCTTCACCTCCCCCCACCTCTGCTCGCCCTCGTGGTTATCGGCCCACCAGAGCTCGATCCCCTTCTCCGTTCCGCCGCTCTTCTCCTCTTCGGCCGGCTTCTGCGGCACCTGACCTGCGCTCGGAAAACTAGCTGCTGCAGTTTTTGGAGGGAAAGCTGCATGCTTCGGACACCGACAAATACCTCCGGAGGGCCCGTCTAATATGGTTTCAGTGTGGGTTGAAGGTTTACAGATAGAGGCATTGATTGACACGTGTGCTGCCGTTTCTGTTATTCACGCAGACTTGTGTTCTCGCTTAAGGAAGGTGAAAACGCCGTACGATGGGCCTTCCCTGCGTGGCGCTAACGACGTCATCATTCGCCCATCCGCTAAGTGCACTGTTCGGGTTTATATTGACGGTGTCCGTCACCACGTACAATTTCCTGTGCTTTCTCCGTGCGCTTACCTTATGATTTTTGGTTGGGATTTCTTGTCTTCTGTCAGTGCTTTCATTTCATGCCGTGACCGCATCGTGCACATGACCGAGAGCGACCCATCATCTGAAGTCCTCGAGCCCTGTCATCGCCTCATTGCCGCTGCTGATACGGTTTTGCCCGCTGGGGGTCAAGATCTTGTACGACTTACTTCTGACACCGTCGTCCATGGGGATGTCTTCATCGCGCCTTCTGCTCGACATCTGATCAGGGGCCTTGCCCTGCCGCCTAGCCTGATTCGGTTTGAAAATGGGTCGGCCGTCGTCGCTGCCTTGAACACTTCTCGTGAACCTCTAGTATTACCCAAAGGCACTTCTTTTTCCTGTACATTGGACATGCACCCGGTTTCCCTCGTCGTGCTTACCGCACCCTCCTCCTCGTCGCTTCCCTCCTCGGATGTTTCTCTATCCGTTCTCTCTGCCACCATCAATCCAGATCTCGCAGCGTCGCAACGGCAAGAGTTACTAGACTTGCTTCTCAAGCACCAGGGATCTTTTGATGTGGCTTCCTCTACCCTGGGCAAGACTTCTGTGGCTGAGCACCGCATCGTGACCAAGGGTACCTAGGTAGTTCGCCGCCGACCGTACCGAGTTTCCTTATCTGAACGCAAAGTCATCGAGGACAATGTGAGTGATATGCTCCCCCGAGACATTATTCGCCCTTCCGCCAGTCCCTGGTCTTCCCCGGTGGTTTTGGTGAAGAAGAATGGGTCAGTGCGCTTTTGTGTTGATTACCGTGCCCTCATCAAAATCACTCGTAAAGACGTTTATTCTATGCCCCGGGCTGATGACTCCCTCGACTCTCTTCAAGGAGCTGAATACTTTTCGACCCTAGATCTCCGTTCTGGTTATTGGCAGCTTGGTCTCCAACCCTTGCAGGTACAACATGAACAACAAAGGGGACAGAGGACATCCTTGCCTAAGCCCCCGCTGTATTTCTACAGGCCCTGATACATTTTTTCCCATTTTATGAGCACTCTGTTACCTCTATATATATCCTTTAAAAGATTAATTACTCCATTTTCCACATCCAATGTGCCCAGTATGTCCCACAAATGCTCCTGAGTAACGTTGTCATAGGCTCCCCTAATATCCAGAAATGCTAGCCATAAGGGCCTGTGTTCCTTTTCCGCAATTTCTATACACTGTGTCAATGAAAATAGATTGTCCTCCAACCTCCTTTGTTTCCGGAACCCATTCTGTAGTTCCCCTAACACCCCCTCGTTCTCCACCCAAGCCTGCAGTCTATCCTTTATAATCTGCATCACCACCCTGTAAACCACAGATGTCACTGTTATGGGACGATAGTTACTTACGTCTGCTTTGTCCCCATTTTTATTATATATCATGTTCATTCTACTTAATCGCCATTCATCGGGGACTTTCTCATCCACTATCATTTTGTTCACTACCTGTATTAATGTTTGCTTGGATTTTGGTCCTAACTTCTTTATCAACATAATCGGGATACCATCTGGGCCTGTTGATGTGCCACTAGGAACCTTCTTCTCTGCCTTTTCCCACTCACCTTGCTCAAGTGAAGCTATTGCTGTAACCGGTCTATCCTCCTTCGATAAATTATGTACCACGTGCTTTGCTGTAAATTTTTCCGTCATCCTTGTTCCTATGTGTTTTATTGCTTCACCCCCTTCTTGTCGAATACCCTCATCTGTAACAATAAACCTTTGTTCTAGCCTAGTCTTATTACTCATTGCATTTAGATGTTTCCAGAATTTTTGGGCTGCTTTTCTATCTTTTTTTATTTACTTTTGACATCCATTGGGCACACTTTCTTCTAATTTTCTCATTAATAAAATAGGATGCGTCCCTTCTACACTTTATGAAGGTATCCCATTTTCTGTCTACTTCGGGTCTTGGTACCCCCCTCTTCTTGGAATATCTGTGTTCCCTGGACGCTTCCTGGCGCTTCTCTATTGCCCTCTTGACCTCCTCATCCCACCAACTCTTGGGTTTGCATCTTTTCCCTTTTAGCTTTACTCGCACCTTAGCTAGCTCTGCCTCCAGTAATTGAGTTAATTTGGTATAAGTCCATTCTGTTTCACTATCCTCAAAACTTACTTTCTTGATTTGTTTGGCTGCGGGTTCCAATTGCTTTTCTGAGTAAAAATTCCCCCCTGATTGTTCATCTCGCTTCAGTCCTACATTGCTTTTTCTTCTGAAGCTCAACTTGACACGCTTGTGGTCACTACCTAGACTTCTGGAACCATCTTCATCTATGTTCATTACCCCTAATCTATTATACATCCTCTGTGACATTAGTGCATAATCTATCGTCGAGTGCAGACTCCCCGCCTCCCATGTTATGAGCCCTTCACACTTCTCGGTGCTGTTGCATACAACTAAATCATGCCTGTCACACATGTCCTGCAGCATGCTTCCTGTCGAATCCGTGTACCCATCCAGGTCTTCTATGTGTGCATTCATGTCGCCTAATATAATTATCTTGCCCTGTCCTCTTACCTCATCAATGTCACTTGCAATACATTCTAACATTTTCCTGTTTTCCTCTTTGGCATTAGCCCCTGTCCACAGGTATATAAAACCAAGGAGTGTTTGCTTGCCTGCCACTGTTCCTTTTAGCCATAAATGTTCCTTGCATCCCAGTCTAACCCTTTGAAAATTCATACTTTTATGAATGAATGCCCCAATTCCACCTCCCTTTCTGCTGCCCTCTGTTCTATTGCAATATTCCCATGCGCAGTCTGGGTTGCAGGGTGGTTGCTCCATGTCTGTAATATGTGTTTCCACTAAACCATATACCATTAATTCCTCCTGCCTTTATTGTTCTTCTATTTCCTTACATTTCAGTCTATTCCTACCACCTTGCATGTTAATGAAACCTATATCTGAATTAACTTCGCCCTGGCGCTTGCGTCTCTTTCTTCCCCTATGGTTCCATTGTCCCTTTGATCTTAATTCTTCCTTCTCTACACTGGTTCCTTCAGAGCTCTGGGTCCCCCCAAAAAAGCTGTTGCCTGGCGACCTATCTTACTACCCACCCTCTTGCCAGTGGCACCACCGTCGTGGATGCCATCCTGTGCAAAAGGGTGGAGCCTAGCCTCGTACACTTCCCTGTTGACTTCCATCACCCCGTATCTTAGTCGTCGACTCTTTTTGATATGGCATCGCCGTCTAGTGTAACTATAAGGAAGTTCTTGCTTCTACAGCTGAAAACCAGGGGGCAGCACTCATACAGCCCCACACAACAGCAGCTTCGTTTTGGACTCCGAGGCGGAACGTGCACATTGATACACCACGTGAGGTGTTTTGTTTCTTATCAACAACTATAGGCTATTTGCAAACTTAGTAGTATTTGAAACTCTTCAATTATGAGACAGGAAAGATTTGTGCGCAATGAAATCGATAAAGAACTTTACATCCTCATGGCGTAAGGCGCGCAAACTAACATCGGGCACTGGTAGGAGGTATGTAATTATGAGAAAGCTTAGGGCGCAGCGCTCTCGCAAGTGAAAAACTGCTCACAGAGTGCAGAATTTCATTCCATTTGCCTTTTCTTGTGTTTGCGTGAAGTGAGAGAAAACAATGCCTTTATATTCAGATGGAGAAATCGAGACGACGGAATGCCCTCGCGGACGAGGAGATCCAGGGGATAAATTTTTTTGCCTGATGGGGATAGATATCGACAGCGACTCCGATGATCCAGACTATGAACCAAGGGAACTAGGATCTTTTCCTCATAACTTCACTCGGGAATTTGTCACTAACCTTCGGAACGACAATGCACCGACCGGAACGTGAGACCAACGAAGCGCAAAGCGCGTGCCCTCTCCAAAGCGCCTCTAAAAAACCTAAGGGCGCTAAGAAACCAAAAAACGAGAGGCCAATGCGGAATTGCCAGCAGAAAGACTTGCCACTCATGGATATTTCATGGAAAGGTGAGCTGCCACCACCTCTACTTGCCGATGTGCTGACTCCTTATGAGTACTTTTCAGCATTCTTTGACGCCGGGATGGTGGATACTTTGTGCTACCAAACGAATCTGTTCTCTACGCAAAAGAATGGCACTTTCATTGGCGTCACATCTGAGGAAATGCGGACGTATTTATCAATCCTTGTAATATCGGAAAAAGTACGCATGCCCCACTTCCGCATGTTTTGGCAGAACGGAACCCGCTTTGGTGCGGTGGCTGACTTGATGTCAAGAAATCGCTTCGAGGCCATCCACCAGTGTCTGCACATGAACGACAACTTTCAAGCGAAGCCGATGGATGCAGAGGGCTATGATCGTCTGTGCAAGGTGCGCCCCATTGTGGACCTTCTAAAACAAAATCTGAAAAAGGTGGCACCGGATGAGCGGCAAAGCATTGATGAACAAATTGTTCCCTTCAAAAGGAAATAAATCCCCTCTGAAAAAATATATGAAATCAATACCCCACAAGTGGGGATGCGAAGTTTTCACGCGGGCAAGTTGCTCTGGAATAATTCATGACTTCCTCATTTATGTAGGCAAAACCACAACAAATGAACATAGATATGGCTTATCTGGAGATCTCGGAATTGGCTTAGTACAGGACCTGGAACCGCATGTCAACCACAGGCTATAATAAACTGGTTCAACTGTCTGCGACTTGTGGAGGAGCTGAAGTCGAGAGGGTTTCACAGCGTTGGGACAGTACGACCTGACCGGACAGAGAAATGCCCTATTGCCGCCGAAGCAACACTGAAGAGCCAAGGCAGCGGATCCGTTGATTTCAGGACAGACGCCAAATCGGAGTTTGAAGTCACAAAATTGTATGAGAACCGCTTTGTTGTCCTCGTGGCGAGCTACCAAGGAGTCCAGCCGACCGACACCTACAAACGATGGAGCACCAGGGAGAAACTCACTATTGACATTTCTCATCTTTTTTAGTCAAAGTATACAACACCTTTACACCTTTATGGTGTTGTAGATCTTGCTTATCGAACTGTACCGCACCGACCGAAAATAAGAAAAGTGGCACATGCGGATATTTTTTTGGTTCATCGACGTCTCCATTGCGAATGGATGGCTTCTGTACAAGCGGCACTGCAGGCAGTAGGGCATAAAAAAAAATGCCTCTGCGCCCCTTCCGCTTACTAATTGGGCAAATCATCATAGATTGTTCTGGAATTAGGAAATTAATACGTGAAATTAGGCTCTATTCTTCACCAGGCGAAGGTGGTATCAGCCCAAAATTAAAAAAAAAACGCTGAAGCGTATTCTTCAATATTTATGTCAAAAATTTCTCGCAGTCCTTGGAATGTGGCGAAATTCTGGGCCACTGGAAAGTGGGGAATGTGGTTCCTATTTTCAAGTCAGGTGATGTTAATTCCCCTACCAAGAACAGACTCATCTCATTAAAAACACTCCTTGCAAACGACTGGAGCATGCTATTTATAGCCATATTATAACATTCCTTGAAATAACTCGTTTTTCAGTGTTCAACAGCACGGTTTTCGAAAGTACTTTTGTGACACTCAGCTCTTAACCTCTACAAACGACTTGTTTTCCGCCTTGACTCTTCACTCCTTATTTACTGCGTTCTCATTGATTTCGCCAAGGCTTTTGATACGGTTTGCCACGGATTACTACTTCTGAAAGTAAATAAGCTTAATCTTGATCCTAACGGTTTAAGATGGATAAAATGCCTCTTGTCTAACCGCACACAACCGCAGCACAAGAATCAGTGCTGGGACCATTGATATTTCTTATCTATATTAATGACTTGGCTAATAGCATATCTTCCTCCATAAAACTTTTTGCTGATGATTGCGCTATTTACCGTCAAGTTAAAAGTTCTGCTGACCGCCTTACACTCCAATCCGACCTTAATCAGATTTCTTCTTGGTGTAACACTTGGCTAATGAAGCTTAACGTTACTAGGTACAAGTTCATGAGAATTTCCCGTCATGAACCTAATGAAGTTTCTCGTTATTATTCACTTAATGATACTCCGTTAACACAGGTTTCATCTTACAAATACCTTGGCGTTCATATCTGCAGTAACCTTTCCTGAAGAGCTCATGTGGACTACATAACAAGTAACGCTAATCGTACAGTTGGTTACTTACGTCGAAATTTTTCTATGGCGCCCACTAACTTGAAACTTATACTTTACAAAACACTAGTCAGACCAAAGCTAGAATATACCTCATCAGTATGGGACCCTCACCTTACCTCACTAATTCTGAACATCGAATCCACCCAAAACCGCGCTGCGCGTTTCTTTTTTTCTAACTACAATCGAACTGCCTATGTAACTACAATGAAGTCTAATCTAAACCTTCCTGATATTTTCCTTCCTCGAAGAATTGCGCGTTTATGTCTTTTTAACAAAATATACCGTTATAATTCTCATCTCAGAGGCTCACTATTTTTGCCGCCTTCATATATTTCTCCCCGCAGCGACCATCAGTTCAAAGTTGAAGTGCCCAGCAGTCGCACCAACTTTCATTTCGCCGCTTTCATCCCCAAGACAGCTAAAGAATGGAACCACTCCGAGTTATTTAGGAATGTTCTTAGTAATTATATAATCTAATTCTGTTGTACCAATATTATTTTTGTGTATTTTTTAGAACTTTTGTAGCGATAGCTACATTACGGCAGCATTTCGAGCCTTCAGCGTGGCGGAGCCGCCACCCTGTGGCTGCGCCGCCACGCTCTTCATAGTCTGGGCTCCGGCCCACTCGGGGCTAGGAGGAAACGAGGCAGCAGATGCAGCCGCCCGCGCGCTCTCTAACGGGGCAACCTCGTGCCCCGCCTCCTCTGAAGAAGTAGCGGAAGCCACGCCGACCTACACTTACAAGGAAATAACGCAATTATACAAAAGATAGACATAAACTGTACCCCCACCCGTGTAAAGGATTAACGAAAGCGGAGGAACGCCTGTTCCTCCGCCTTGTCACGAACACCATGATGTGCCCGGCCTCGCTAAAGCACTTTGACCCTGCCTTCTCCGGGGAGTGCCCGCACTGTGGGGAGAGGTCCTCGGACCTCTACCACATGGTGTGGGCGTGCCCCTCCAACCCTGCTTTTACTCCAAACCCAAACCCCACCCGGGAGGACTGGGAGGCGACCCTACTCGCCTGTTGCGACCTGAAAGCCCAAAAGGCGATGGTCGAACGAGCTATGGCGGCAGCGGAAGCCACTGGGGTCCCGTATTAGGGACTCCACCTAGTGATTGTGAGGGGAAGGGCACTAAGCCTGACTCCAGAGCACCGTCCATGTAACTCCCTCTTTTCAGAGGAAATAAACGTTTTTACCACCACCGCCACGCTGTCACGTGGTTGTTCACGTGGTGCGGAGCAGCTGCCGGCGGCGCGGCGCCGTGGCTGATCACGTGGTTGGTCACGTGACCAGGTTCCACTCGGCCAGCTGTAGCTATCGCGTCACTACAGGTTTAGCCACAACTAAATCACCGCCCATTTTTTTTACTACCCACTCCTCTCTGTAGTGCTTAGGCCCTGAGAGTAAATAAATAAATAAAATAAATAAATCAGAAAACACAAAGGCGCCTAAAGGAAAGTCCAGTACGGCAGCAAGAAGTCAACATGCGTCTCCGAAGCCAATCACGCGACCTCTGGCACCACGGCCGGTAGCGGGTGCCCGTTACGACGGCACGCACCACTGGCCTCAGTACGGCAAAATGAAGAACAGGTGCAAGTTATGCAAAGCACACTACACCTACCTCTTCTGTGAGAAATGCAAGATGCATTTGTGCCTACTACCGACAAGGAATTGCTTCCACTCCTTCCACTCCGAATAGCACCGGAAATGCCCGATGTAGCCCAGGATCAACAATTCATTACGTTGTTATGAATAAAGCGATCTTTTTTCTTTCTCCTGTTTCGGGCTACTGGTTGCTATTTGAAATTGTATTTGAATAATGGGGGGAGCTGCCTGAATTGTAAATTGCACGTTTAGGCATCAAAGTGCCAGCGGCCTTGCAAAATCATGGAACTTGTCATCTATTCCCATATCATAAAATTTGTAGATTCAAACAACTTCCTTCATCCGGCATGACACGGATTTTCGCATAGGGGACTCTCCTGCGGCACCCAAATGGCAGTCATCACTTACGATTTGCATGCTAACCTTGACGATAACCTGCATACCGATGCATTATTTTTAGGTTTTGCGAATGCACTTGAAAACGTACCTTGCCAAGGCCTATTACTAACACTAGCCCTTTTAATTCTGCACCGTTATATTCTGGAATGGATCAAAGAATTCCCAGCTAACCTTCTTGAACAAACAGCGCGAACAAAGACGAGCACAAAAGACAAGAAAGCGAACGACACGGCGCTGACTAACAACTGAGGGTTTATTGCTGATCACACAAGTATAAATACATGGATGTCGGCAATGAGGGAAAGGTTTACAAAGTGCAAAAAAACAAAAACAAAACGTAAATGTGACAACAGCAACATAAGCACGCTAGAAATCAGCAGAGATTATCAACCCCCAGGAGTGACAGCTCTTTTTGCAGAAGTGTTAGCGAAGGGGTACTTATACATGCATTTCCCTGCTTGAATATGTTGTATGCCTCGATAATTTCCCTCGCAGTTTTTTCCCGATTTTTGGCAATGACCTTGGTTTCATGATATAGCGGTACGCACTGTTTTTTTTTTCCTACCGTACCGCTATATCATGAAACCAAGGTCATTGCCAAAAATCGGGAAAAAACTGCGAGGGAAATTATCGAGGCATACAACATATTCAAGCAGGGAAATGCATGTATAAGTACCCCTTCGCTAACACTTCTGCAAAAAGTGCTGTCACTCCTGGGGGTTGATAATCTCTGCTGATTTCTAGCGTGCTTATGTTGCTGTTGTCACATTTACGTTTTGTTTTTGGTTTTTTGCACTTTGTAAACCTTTCCCTCATTGCCGACATCCATGTATTTATACTTGTGTGATCAGCAATAAACCCTCAGTTGTTAGTCAGCGCCGTGTCGTTCGCTTTCTTGTCTTTTGTGCTCGTCTTTGTTCGCGCTGTTTGTTCAAGATGCTTAACCAACTAGCCCGCCAAAACGTGTTATCCCAGCTAACCGTTCTCAGTTCGTTTCTATTAACAACCACAACTCAAGCGCTCTCGCTGTTAAATCGGGCGTCACGCAGGGATCTGTGCACGGCCCGCTCTTGTTTCTAATATATATTGAAGCCGGAAGACGACGACGAGACTGAGCGAGTGAACGGGTGGACGAAGACGACGACGACAACGAAGTTCTGACTGTTCTGAGTGCCGCTCGTAGCTGTTCCTTCGCTGGCGTACATAGCTGTAAATATATTCTTTCCCGCAATGATCCAGCATTACATGCATAATGGAAAATGCGCATCTTTGCAGACGACTGCGTAATTTTTCGTACTGTTCATAATACTTCTGATCAAATGGCCCTTCAAAACCACCTTAACCGCATCCGCAAATGGTGTGACCTCTGGTTAATGATCCTAAACGCAAACAGATGCGAACTCGTCTCGTTTCATTGTCCAAACAACCTCCTTATTCTTTCCTATGTGGTTGGTAACTTATCTACGGAAAGCACCCAATCGTTTCGGTATCTTGGTATCACCCTCTGCAGCGATCTTTCTTGGCGAGCACACATTATCTATTGTGGCCGCCGCGGTGGCTCAGTGGTTATAGGTGACTCGAAAGACGCGGGTTCGATCCCGGCCGTGACAGTGTTTTCACTTTTCGCGGTGGCGCATGTGAAGATGAACGTTAACAGTGACCGTAACATGGCAAATAACATGCTAAACTCTCTTGTATCAATGAGTGATATGTCATAAGTGCATCAGGATAACATAAACAGCGTAAAAAAACAAATACACTATCAACTCGGCTACTTCACTCTGTAGCTACCTTTTGCGTACGACCACATGATCGCAAAGTACCATGGCATACATTTCATAATTAATTTTACTCTCAGCGCTAGTAAGACAAAGCAGCAGGCTCCTTACATGCTGCTACACTAAAAATTATTTTGTTGAACTGAAGTGCATTATGCAGAAATTCACTTTAAGCCAGGCTCTTGGATATCATAAAGTGACGTCTTACTACTCGCCGGCACGCTTGGGGGACGTACGCCGACACGTTTTGGGGCCTGTAGTTGCAGCATTGGGTACAGGGGGACTATATTCCGGCGGACGTGAGTCGTGGATATGGCGGCGTCGCTTTGAGGGGCTACAGTCACGTAGGCGGCATCATTTCCGGAGCTCCCTTTTGCGGTCATGATCCCTGCTCCGAAGCCAAATTCGTCTGCGGCGTAGAAGGCCCAGAAGGAGAGCACGGATGCACCCAGAAAAGCGAGCCCAAGTAAGGTGACGTAGGCACAGATGTGATCTGAGTTGTCTCTCGACACACGACGCGAGCTTTCGTAGACGCCGTGCTTCACTGCACTTACCGCGTTCGGTGTGTGAGCCGCGCTACTGGAAACAAGGGCGGATGTCGATCGTGGGAGCGACGACTGTTTGGTAGAGACAGCGAGTTTGGCAGGAGCACTAGGGTAGCCGTTAAGACTAGGAAGATAGTACCTGTTCCTCCTGTCAATAGGCGGGGTTTCGCTCTCTGCAACTGGCATTGCTTCTTTATATTGATTACTAAGTTCGGCCGGTGGCCGGTTAGATGCATCGTAAATGCTGCGAAAAATTGGTAGCTGCTGTAGGCTATAGATGGATGCGTAGGCTGCTTTGGTTGTCAGTGGTGAGGCTCTTGATGACTTTGCGGGGATAGGCCTTCTGGGCTTTACGCTCCGGAATTTCTTGAAAGGGACGTTGTTCTCGATGATAGCCTGGCAGTTGGTTTCGGCAATCATTTCCACTCTGGGATTATCTTCCAGACGTCTCATAGCCTTGTTTGGTGCCCTTAATAACTTGCCCTTAACGTCTGCGTCCGCACCAACAAGGCCTCGTGGCGGGTGTGTTGCTAGCTTCGGGCGACGAGCAGTGCAGTGGTGCACAGTAGGGGTAGGCGGGGCTTCAGTGCAGCGTGGTCGAAGGGACATTAATGTCATCGGAGCCGATCTGGGTCGTAAAAACTCCTCGAAAGGCGCAGTTGGTGAACATCGCTTACTAACACTTGGAGAAGACTGGGAGTGCCGTGCTGTGCTCTTCGAGGGGCGGACGCCCTGAGAATGTTGGCTACGACGGCCAAAAGACAGTGGAGCCAGTGCAGTCATACTTCGTCTTCGGCACGTCTGAAATATGGCTGATGGGAACTCCAGCTACAGTGGCCCTCTTCTTCTTCGGCGTCACGTTTAACTGTTGTATAAGTGCCGGAAGCTGTTCTATTCTTTAACGAATTGATTTGCAGTGCCTTTGTTCTTGAGAAGATGAGGTTCAGGCTGACAATAAAATTTTCTGCCTATCTACTTTCTGTACTGGGTATGAACATTTGTAAACATTTTTTGTCAAGGTTAAGATCAGCTGTCTAAGAAGACATCATGTCTGCATGCTTCCCTTTGCTTCCAAAACGCGGAAGTAATTCTTTTTATGCAGACGGTGAGAGCATTTTCTCAGCACCAGTTGTCATACTGCTTCAGAACCTGCCGCTAAAGCGACGAGTGCTAACAGGCTACCAAACGTAAACAAATTTAAGCATCGGTAACGGAATGTTCTGTAACGCGCTAAAGTGAGCGAAGGTGGGCCAAGTGCTGGTTGGAAGGTGACACCGCGTTGACTGGCGGCAGATGCTGGAGCAGGGCTCGGGGGATTGGAGTAACCGCCTGGCGCGGACAGGTGAGGCAATTTGCATTTGCGTACGGAGTTGCTGCATTTGTTCTTTCTTTCAGCATACCCAGACAAGCAAACATGGCAGAAGCAGAGCGAACAGGATACGCCGTCCTCAGTGACTGCGAGCCCTCCGCAACAGCACTGCTTTCTTTCATTCTTCTTTCATGTCATGCCTGGCGGCGACTTCCACTGCCCAGGCCGTGAACCGTAGTTGATATACGGCTCCGAGCTGGCCAAAGCAGCTCCCACAGCTGCGGACTGTTTAGGTGCCAGGAGGCAGGAGGAGAAAGTGCCGGACATGAATAAAGAATGTGAGTATGGTATCCTCGGCGGTTGCTACACAGCGTGCATTCGGGTAAGAAGGCACCGCGGTGAATAAGGGCATTGCTTGCAGGAAAGAGAAAAGTGTGTGCCTGTAAATGGCGCCACTGGCTGTGTTGGAGCTTAGACAGGGACTTGTGAGGCGAGGGAAAGCAGTGCAGGAGTTGCGGTGATGAATGGTGATGTCATGTACAGTGAGGAAAGAGTCACTCGTGTCCATCCCGGAGTGGAGTGGGCCAGCTCGGTCAGTCATCTCGCGAGTGATGCGATTTCCCGCCTCATATCCAGGGTGTCCGTAGTGAGCAGGAACCCAGAAGAGTTGAGTAGGACGAGAAGGAGGAAAGAGTTCTGAAGGATGCTGAGCGCAGCGGAAGAGATTTGACCCTTAGCAAAGTAGCGGACTGCGGTCTTGTAGCCGCTGAATATGAAACGGGCCAGAGTGGCGACAATGACGAGGGCAATGGCTGCTTCCTCGGCGGCAGTGGAAGTGAGAGCAAGGAGAGTAGCGACGGAGAGAGTTTAAAGTGTATGGGAGACAGTGGCCAGGGCGTAAGCAGGGTGGGAGAGATATGGTACGGCATCAACATACCCCGCGTCGGACTTTGTGCCGTACTGCGGCCGCCAGAGGGTGGAGGCGT
The DNA here is from genome assembly GCF_052857255.1 of Amblyomma americanum. Taxonomy (NCBI): domain Eukaryota; kingdom Metazoa; phylum Arthropoda; class Arachnida; order Ixodida; family Ixodidae; genus Amblyomma; species Amblyomma americanum. The sequence continues at coordinate 87,092,618 of NC_135499.1, forward strand.
GGGCAGATCGGCAGGTGGTGTGGTGCTCAGGGTGCATGTCCTTGGGAAGAGGGTTGACTCTGATCATGTAGAAGATGGACGAGGGTGGGGGGTGGGTTACACAGACCGGGGACTAGTGGCCAAGAGGAGGGAAGAGAGAAGGGCTCTGCCAGGTGGTTACAAGATAGGCGATGCCGTGCGTTGGGCTTCCACAAGTTCTGGAAGAGTATTGCGAACGCCCATCGGCAGCAGACGAGAAGTGGGGGTGGAGGTGGGGAGCGCGAGAGTCAACTTTTAGGCTTGGCCGATGAGACAGTTCACCTTGTCTTCCTCGGCAGGAGAGAGAAAGATATAGGGGAGGCAGTAGACAAGGTGGCTGAGGACAAAGGCCTCCACAAGACGACGGACGTCGTGCTCGCGCATACCGTGGTTCCCGTGAGCGACACGCCGGATAAGCCGTGCTGCTTTTTCTCCTTCGAAGTCTGTCCTCCCAAGAAAGAAAAGCACGAAAGGTTCTTCCAGTATTCCACATAAATCTGATGTGTTAAAGGGGGCTGTCACAGCCGCTCTGCTTTTACAGTAACAATGGCGGGGGTTAAAAGTACTACAGTGGAATTGCCGTTGAGTCGTACCTTCTTTTCACGATTTACAGAACCTGGTCTCACAATTCGACCCAGACATAATTTTACTTCAGGAAACTTGGCTTACTTCTATTAGGTGATTCTCTCTCAAAAATTTCCGGGTATTTCGAGCATAATGCAATTGCGGCCTGGGTGGCGGCTTGTTAACATTAATTTCTTCTAAATTTGTTCATCGGGCGCATGTTTCACACCAAATTCAAAGACCTGACGGCGAACTGTTGGCTGTTGATTTCGCCATTCCACAGTGTGCTCCCCTTACCGTTGCTAATGTTTACTTTCCTTCATGTGTCCACAGCACAGATCATTTAAATGTTCTTTTGTGGTCTAACAATAGATTGGTGATTGCTGGTGATTTCAATTCTCATCCCGTAATTCGGGGTTTTCGTACTGATGCATGTGGGCAGCTTCTTTGGTCATGGATGTCGGCCACGAACGTGCGTTGCTCTAACAGTCCAGGAGTTACTTTCTTGCGTTCTGAGTGTCGGTCTGTCATTGACTTAACATTGGCTGTGAACGGGGCGCAGGTTTCTGGTGGTCTACAGTGGATTGTGGTACTTCCAGTGACCAGTTTCCGATATTTTTCACAATAGCAGCTTCTTCCCAAAGGGCGACTGCTTCTCCACAAAAATTCGTCAACCACACACTTTTCAGAAAACTTGTGCTATCCTCTTTCTCCTCCATTGCATCATCTGATAACTTGGATCGCGCTAACCATGTTCTCTATTCCGTGTTAGATGCCTCTGAGCATTCCGTGTTCACGGTGCAGTCTACGGTCAAAAACAAACAGCCCTCCCTGCGGTGGAATGATGACTGTGAGAGAGCATATCGACTTAAAAAAGCTTCCTGGAAAACCCTCTCTCATAACCACTGCCTGCGGAATTGGAAAAATTACAAATATTTCGCGGCTTCATTTAAAACGACCATTGGTAAGGCGAAGGAGGAGTGCAATGCGAAATTGAAGAGTTATCTATGAAGCCCTAATAACCGCAAGCCTTTGTACCGATTCATGGAACGCAACCATAAAACGCCGTCCTCTCATGTTACACAGTCAGTGATGTTAAACCCGAGGATGCAAAAAAAAAAAACAACTTGACCAGATAGCACAAGGCCTTGTTCTGCGCTCTCAAGCGCTGTTGGTGATTCCATTCGTACTACCCCCTCCGCGCGCAGACTTCACTGCGGTTACACCTTCTGAATTATTTGACATTGTTACTTGCCTCAAACCTGCAGCTCCCGGATGCGACGGGATCTCTATCGGTATGCTGAAGTCTCTTGTGGAAGAACTTACCTCGGATGTATTGCATATGGTTAATGTATCCCTGGAGACAGCTTGGCTCCCTCCTGAATGGGAAATAGCGAAAATAAAATTACTTCTCAAAGATAAAAAAACGGTTTTTGTAATTAATAACATTCGGCCGATTTTCCTCTTGTCTAATTTAGTTAAACTTATTGAACGCATTGTTCACAGCCGTCTTACAGATCACGTTCTTGCAATACAAGCCTTCAGTGCTTCTCAGATAGGGTTTCGTCGGGGGTGCTCGATTTGGACCGCACATTTAGATTTAGAAAGCAGAATTAGGATTGCAATGGAGAAGAAAGAGGGCGCGGCTTTAGTCCGTTCGGATATCGCTAAAGCATATGACAGCGTAGAGCATTCGTTACTATTGAACAAGCTTGACGAAATTCGGCCGCCTTTTTAGATTCTTGCATTTGTTCAGGAATGCCTAAAAGATTTGCGTTTCTTCTTTTATGACGGTTCCTTTACTTCCGAGATTTTTTAACAAACTAGGGGTGTGCCTCAGGGTTCGGTACTGTCTCCTTTACTTTTTAATATACTTGTGCGAGACATACCAATTCATGGGGACGTCACAGTGCATGTGTATGCGGACGACATCGCCTTTTTTGCTTCTGCTAGAGACATTCACTCACTTTACCAACTTTTGCAGGCCTATCTCAATGCGCTGGAAGTATGTCTGGGCAAGTTACATTTAATTTTCAACGTGAACAAATCTTCAGTTCTCATTTTTCCTCCAGCGTCCCCTCTTTATATATGTCTACAGTACTGTGGCTCCCAAATCCCGCAAGTTGAGTCCTTAAAGTACCTAGGTGTAATTTACGACCCTCATCTAGACTGGCGACCTCATATCAGAAGTATAGTCTTAAAAGCTGAGCGAGCTCTCGGTCGCCTTACGCGAATCAGCAATAAGAAATTTGGTACGCGCAGAGACACTCTCTTATTTCTCTATAAGACGTACGTAAGACCAATTTTGGAGTTCGGTTGCGTTCTGTTCTCCGGTTGCCCTAGATACAAAATTCAACCTTCGGTTTTTTTGGAGAGGCGCGCTCTACGGCTTTGCCTGGGTTTACCGATATCAGTGGCTCACAGTGCGCACCTTCTTACGGGGACTTGCGACAATGCCTGGAGTGGCTCCTCCAATTTTTTTTTGACGAACTCAGCTTTGTTTCTAGATAAAAATTGGCCGCTTTACAAACTGCCTCAATTTGTGTTTACTGAGCACCTTTTGTCTAGAATTGCAGTCTCGCTTAGGTCTGTGCAATGCGTCAGCAGTTTGCAGACTGCACCAGCTGTTTGCTTCGACCATATGCTGCCGCTATATGCAAAACACTTATCTGCCAACGTGCTAAACGGTCTCCTAGAGGAATATGTTTCCGTATCCGAGCCATGCTGGAATTTTCACAGATGCCTCTCAACAAGGCGAAAAGGCAGCAGTAGGTGTTTATTCCCACACACTAGATTGGAGTTATTCTCTCCGGGTCCCTGATTATACACCAATTTTCGCTACTGAATTTCTCGCTATTGGTTTGGCCCTTCAAAAAGTTCCCAGCAATATTTCTCAAGTTATCATTCTCTCTGACTGCCTCTCAGTCTTGGCTGCACTAGAAAGTTCGCAAACTAGTCTCCTGCACCGATCCCTAATGTACTTTGTGCCACGTCATGTCCTAGAGGTGCGCTTTCAGTGGATCACAGGACACTGTGGCATTACTTCAAATTCGATGGCCGATTTCTTAGCGAAATCAGCCATCAATGGGCCTGTTGCCCAAGTCGTTCAGAACCTCACCCTTCTGACCACGTTCCGTTATGAACTTTACCAAATACACCATTACCTGAGCCATGAGCCCATCCTTGGTACAGCGGATTTTGAACATTTGAAATTCCCATGGAACATACGTTACTGCGCATCAAGACAATGTGAGGTTTCTATGAAGCTGCTGCGCTCTAGGATTCCTCGCTTTAATCTATATTTATGCCGTTCTGGGTTCACGCCGTCTAATCTATGTGCGTCCTGCGGGGACGTTGAAACGATAGGTCATTTTATCCTCTACTGCCGGCGGTTTGCACGGCAGAGAATTCAGTTTTTGGAAAATCCTCTCGCTCAATTAGGGCTGCGATTTACTCTTCCCGTCCTCCTCTCCTTCGGTGCAACCGTTAAAGGGCATGCCATTAGGAAGGTGTGTCAGCTTGTTCACAAGTATATCATTGAAACCGGGAGATTTTGGTGTTAACTTCTCGGTGCCTTTACTTTCCTCTCAAAATTATTTTCTTTCTGATTAATTCCTAAAATTGAGTTAATGTACTCGCACCGCTTTGTTTCCTTGATTTTCATTCCGATTTCCTTAAGCTCTCGCAAAATTCGTGATTTTCTTTATCTCTCAGAGTCCTGTCAGTTTATGAGCCGCTTGAGATAAACCTGGACGAGATTTTCCCTGTTTGAATCTGCACCAAACCCTGGACAATCCCCCACCGTGGGTATATATATCCTGGCAGAGCTGAGCTAAGCCACTGCCATTTTGACATTGACATTACAGCAGATGCGCGGCTTGCAGCGGTACAGGCAGATACCCCCAAAAGTCCAAGCGGCACACATTGAATGGTTTATGAAAAACGACGCATTACCTTGCCTAAGGGAGGCGATTAATTGCGTAATGGTTGTGACCCCTTAATTGTCGCACGTGTGCGTGGCTGATTACGTTCGAATCAAAGCGAGATCTTCTCCAAAACTGCTAGTCGCAACTTGAGTCAGCCACGAATCGGCAATTCAACCCTCAACCAGCACACACACGGGCGTCTATGGGCGCGTTTGCGGAGTCCACGCCGTTTTTCATGGGAACGGGAATGCGCTTCTCTGAATGTGCGGGCCACGCGCCTTGTGGCCAGCTACAAACGAAGACACGTCCTGTGTGGATTCAGCATTCCTCCTTGAACCACGTTGCAACACGCTCTTGCAGGGAGCAGCAAACGTGACAGATGACACCGCAAATGGGCAACAGAGAGGAAATAACATTTATTAGCACCTGTCAAAAGGTTGACGCGGATCCGAGGTGCAGCTCGGTCCCAGCCATGTATTCCCACTCAGCCGTCGACCGGGATCTCCTGGATCTCAGCAGCGGCCGGGCGAGACAGATGACTTCACATTGTCCCTTTTCTTCCTGTTTGAAAAGCACTGCCTCCCAGAATTCATTTGTTCTGTCAGGTTCTCCAAAGCCACGACACGTCCATATCAAATAGATCATGTCCGCTATGCCCTCGCAACCGTTGCACCACAACGTTCTACAACACTTAGGGACAATCTTTTTGCAGAACTGTTACGAGGCCTTGTGCGGCAAAGCGCCAATCGCTCGCATTGTACTCTTAAGGGTACCTTAAGCGTCGTCCAAGTTTTCAGATTGAACATAGCGCAAAATCTAGCTGCGCCCAAATTTCGCAGTAGGGAGCACCTTATTCGTTGGTCAATTTTTCTTCCCAAAAAACATATCACTTCATTTTTTTGTCATTAAGAAAACATCTTTTTTCTGCACTATATTATGCTGCAATAAAGCAAAACTTTTTGAAGTTTCTGGGCAAATAATTATTTTACGTGTACAGGTCTGAAATTGCCTGTCTTTCTGCAGTTTAGGAGTTGCCTTGTATCAACTGCTCCTAAATTATGTTTCGGAACGGCTAATGCACTAAACTACAGGATAGTTACAGAGAACTCAAATTACTAAAGTGTGGTATGACCTAAGGAGGTACACAGGGCCTATACGGCATTACTGGACCCCCCCCCCCCCCCCTAATGCTCTTTAAGAGCTTTCTCTGTGACCGAGAGCACATAGTCTCTATTAATGACCACGCATCTTATATAGCTTTATTTAACAAGTGTGTTCCACAAGGTTCTGTTTTAGGCCCTGTATTGTTTTTAGTCTACATTAATGATTTGGCGTCCTGTTTAAAACATTGCAATAGTATACTATACGCAGATGACTCTACCATGATATCATGGCACCAGGACATTAATCAGCTCATACATAACCTACAATATGACCTGAATTCTCTTGAGCTCTGGTGCCACATTAACTGCCTGTCCGTGAACGTAACTAAGACTTGTTTTCAGATTTTTCGTCCCCCTCAGAAGCCATTGCCCATTACACCACTACTATACCTTAATTCTGCTGCTATTTCGTCGCAATATCGAGTTTCTTTTCTGAGTTTTATCAATGACCCTCATTTAAAATTCCATCATCATAAAGCTGAAACGTGCAAGAAAATTTCGTATGAGTTACGCGCACTAATTAAAGTCCGAAGCTACTTCCTAAGCGAAACATTATTATGCCTTTACTACGCGTTCATCCACAGCCACTTAAGCTACGGTATCTCACCTTGTGGTGACACCTATCATATTCATCTCTGGCCTTTAGTAAAACTAAAAAAACAAGCCATGCGCATCATAATCTGTATCCCTCTAATGACACCTTCACAAATTTTGTTCAGAGTGAAACGTTCTACCTATCTCGTCCTTTTATTTTTACAACTTTGGCATCGTATTCTTTAAAATTCCTCATTATCAGTTCCCGCTAAGCATATTTTTTCCCAGCACGATCATAAGCAACATCGTCACACGTTTTGGGCTGCGTAATAACTTTTTACTACCTAAGGTCAGAACTAACTACGGGAAACATTGCCTTTATTTTTCATCTATATAATTTTGAAATTCTCTGAACTTATACATAAAACAAACTAATACGTTTTCTTTGTTCAATGTCAAATTAAAGCTTTTCCTTTTTATGTGTGATTTTTCTTATTTTTTGTTATTGATCCTATGTATCATGGCATCTCTGAGTGTTTTACTGTACATTCTCTTGCATTATATTGTTTGTATTTAAATAGTTCAGTACCCATACTAGTACCTATAGTATCTATTTATTCATTCTCTGCGTCGCCAATTAATGTGTTGTGTATTTTCTATTTTTTTGCTTATTGAAATTTATTGTCATGGGAGGTCCCACCCGCGGTCTTGTACCATGGGACCTCTCGCTGTATACGCTTGTAAGATTTTTAGGATTCATTAATAAACTTTAAACTTCAACTTCAACTGTTTTGACAAATTAGTGTCATCATTTGACAATGTTAAAATAAACGGGAAGGTTTTCAGATGAGACGAAGGACTGAACAAGGCAGTTCTGTTGGAATCAAAGTGACACACTGTACAGGTTCGGCGCGCTGTCGCATCTTTTTGTACATGTGCTGCGAATATTCCGCGAGAGGGCAGTGACCTAGGCTGCGCGTCCGGCTTGGTTTTATTTTGTTTCGCTTTGGTGCACGCCGTTAGAAGAGGACTCATGCCTTTTTGGTTAGTCTCCCCATTCGTCCTAGCGGTTTCCTTCGCCGCTCCGGACGGCGGGGCTATCTGCCAGCCTCGACCTTGGACCCCGGTCCCCTTGGCGAAGGATTGCGAGACCACCTATAGGGAGGAACTCGGGGGTAAGGGAAAACGCTGACATCAGTTCTGAGCTTTCCTATTCGTCAAAACTGATGAGCCGCAGTTCGCAGTTTATTTTTACGTGTGGAAAGGGGCGCGGGCATCTTCGGGGTGTACCCGCGAAGGGAGCCGCGCCCGTGTGCTTTTTGTCTCTAGCTACTCCTAGCGGGCAGGCGCTCGGTCTGGCCGAGTGTTGAGTGAGTGACCGTTGAGAGCTGGTGCAAGGCGCGCCAGTTCGACTGTTGGGACGCGGTGTCCCTCGCCTCTGTGCAGGCGGTCGGCTAGGCCGGCCGCGGATAGTTGTGGCCATATACTGACTTTTGTTTGTACCCATCTGTAAATAGCTTGTATAAAAGTTCGTTTCTCACTAAATCGCTTCGCCTGCAAGTCATATCATCGAGAAGCCTTCAAGCGGTGCATCCAGTTTCTGGAAATCACCGGACCAACACTACCGGCAAATCTTTACTGGCGCAGTCGACAGTACTGGTGCTTTGCAGCGGCCCTGAGGAACGGACGAAGACATCCACGGATATAACGACGAAGTTCGGCATCCAAGGCGAGATACCGAAAGGACGACAGGCTACGGGGGTACGGAAGGGCGAACCGCATCGGGCGTGAAACGCCGAAGACAAGGCCTTCAACAGACAGAGTGGTATCCCTGAGCAATGGCGGCAGTTGGAAGATTCAAGCGGACACGGCTTTCTGCGGAGCGGACACGGGCGCTATGGGACACCAGCGGAGGGCGACACCTTGGTGAGAGGCCCCGCTGCTGCGGCTGATCATCGCGACAAGTGAGCGCCGTTGCGGAAGAAGTAAGCGAGCTCCTGGTGACGGGCTTCGGAGGCTGTTGGGAGCGAAGAGAGGCGACATCCTGGTGCGAAGCCTCTGGAGCTGTTGGAGTCGAAGAGGGGACGCCAGCGGAGGAGTGTCTTGGACGAAGACTGGTGCAGATCTGCGGAGCAACGAGGAGGCAACGAGAGGCCTCCGAGGAAGAGAGTGCTGCAGCCGTGGGAAAGGATGAGGCGGCATCTGACTGAGAGGTTGGGAGAGGTCGCAGGAGCCATGGGCAGCGACGCGACGGCAGAGTGAGTCCCCCTTCCCATTTGCTTGCCTCCGTAGCGCTCGAGCCGCAGGGTTAGGGAGCAACGGGTGTGATGGCCGCATTCAGGTGTTCGAGTGGGCAATACGCCAGGCGCGCCTTATGGTTCTAGGCTGGACGATGTCAGCCTGGAATCCCTCGAGCGCGAACTAGCGATAACCAAACAAGAGTACAAGGAGGAGAGTACACGTGCAATGGGAAGATAACTGTAGGTTGAGATAAGGTGATAATAAACCCCAATTTGAATGAAGACAGAAGATCACAGATAAAGAGCCTACTCCAAAGCAAGAGGGATGTGTTTTCGGATGTGCTGGGGAAAAAGGATGTCATATGTTGCAAACTAGATCTCTCTACGGATAAACCAATCAGCGTGAAACAATACAAACTACCTATATTAGTTCAAAAATAAATTGAAAAGGAGGTGCGGAATATTGTGGAACTTGGTGTGATTGAGAGGTGATGGTCAGCATACAATGCGCCTGTTGTGGTCGTAAAAAAACCCGATGGTACTATCCGACTGTGTGAGATTTTCGTCGGCTAATTAACATCATAGTACCCGATGCTGAACCTATACCAAGAGCGGACGTGGTGTTCGCTAAGGTGGTTCACAATTTTTTTTTCTAAATTAGACTTAGCTGAAGAGAATTGGCAAATACAAATGGAAGATTCATCTAAAGAGAAGACTGCCTTTTCTTGCTCGGCGGGTCTATTTCAGTTTAAATTCATGACTTTTGCTTTGAAGACAGCAACCGCAATATTCACGCTGATGAGGAAGGTTTTAAATGTGCTCCAAGATGGAGAACACCATATTGATGATATCCTTGTGGCAACAGATACGTGGGAAGATCATGTAATTACGCTAGAAAAACTATTTGATTGAATTCAGCAAGCCAGGTTGACCATAAAACCGGCAAATGTGAGGTGGGCTTTGAAGCCGTTTCTTTTCTCGGACACAAGTTGGTGATGGGCCGCATCGCGACGAAAGACGACATATTGGGCAAAATACAGCAAGCCCAGACTCCGACGACCAAGAAAGAAGTACAGTCGTTCCGGGGTTTAACGGGATACTACAGGGACTTTATTCCCGATTATGCTCACATAGCCGATCTGCTTGTCGAACTCATTAAGAAGGGTGCAAGCGATAAGCTGAATTGGACTGCTGAACATGAGAATGAATTTGTGATGTTAAAATGGCGTATGGAAAAACCGCCCATTCTGATCACTCCGAATTTGGATAAAGAATTTGTTCTTCGCACCGACACCGAGCAATAGGAGCCGTACTTTTGCAAGAAGAGAATCGCGTTCTACATCCTGTATTTTTCGCAAGTAAGAGATTATCGGCTAGTGAACGCAACTACTCCACAGTTGAAAAGGAATGCTTGGCGGTAGTGTGGGCGGTAAAGAAATTCCACATTTGTCTTTATGGGAGACATTTCAGAATTCAAACAGATCATCAGCCGCATGAATACTTAACAAAGGCCAAATGAGTGTGTTGTGGACATTAACATGTTTGTTAAGGACACCATACGGACAACGGCAGTGGTGTGTTAATGGTCCGAAAATGCAGTTTGGTGTGCTGTGTCAGTGGTGTGCGTTTGGTGTATGCTTGACATATGCGGTGTGTTGTGTGCTGGGTCCAGAATCGCCACAGAAGTTAGTCAGTTGGCTGGATGGCTTGAAGATGAGGATGATGTGAGCAGTTTTTTGATGGAAAAAAAAACTTTTGAGAGAGGGGGCCCTTTTCACATATAATAGGGAGTCTGAAATAAAGGTATGAACGAAAGAGGTTTGAAAAAGACGATGAGGTTGGCGATATGAATGACGTGGATCAACCGAAGACTAAAGAAGATGAAATATTCGGTGAGGTGGGTAGAGATGATTGGTGGAGAAGAAGAAGGGGACGACGACAAGGATTACGTGGACTAACACCGAGGCTATAAAAGCACGAGGGAGAGCGAGGCACGGGGGGAGGAACAGAGAAGGCGGGTCAGGGACGCTTCGGCTGGAAGAGAGCAACGCCGGCTACTGCTCCGGTGAGCTCGGCTTCGCACCGTGGACTTCCTGCCGTTCCTGAGCCCGCTCCAGGGAGTCAGCAGAGGGCGCTACCACCTGCTACGGCCAGGGGTGTCTTTAGTGCTGTTGCCACCATCCGGGTGGTGCCCCCAACGCCAACATCACCGGCATCACCTCCACGGGCGTTTGGACAGGGAGCCTGTACGACGCAGCCAACAACGCCGCAAGCGACGCCAGCCCCAGCACGTCGAACGCCACCTCGACTCCGGCTATTGGACCAATGCAATGCCGCAGCCGCACCGAACCAACCATGAGCACGAGCGCCGACCGCTAACAGCAGAACGCTTGTAGTAGACGCTAGTAGCAGTGTTCCCGGGTCGTGTGTATTGTTATTCTTTGTGTTTTGTTTTTGTTTTGTTAGTTAGTTTTGTGTGCTAGTATTTGTGTCACGTATGGTGTATTAAATGTGCGTCTGTGTGGGTACACCTGTCGCCTAGTCCTTTCTTTCGGTCCGAGTATTCTCCGGAGAGATCTGTGAGAATGTGTGCATCCAAAAACAGAAAAGGTCTTCATGGTGCATACAAGTGCTTCAAATCACTGCCTTTGTCGTGAGTGTCAACTAAAAAAAAACAACAAATTTTTTCAATAGATATGCCAAGCACAGAGCTCTGCGTGAATAAACGAAATTAAGTGTACAAAGTTAAACAACGCTTCACTTATCATAATTTTTGTAGGATATAAACGCTTAGCCTTCATATCCTGCTGAGGCTTTGGAATGTTGCACTTTTTACGCTGACTGCAGCGTATAGCAGCGCACCGGAATGAGTTTCCTATGGTTCTAACTTTCTTGGGTACCGGACACTAAATGCGTGCACCAAATTTCTCCTCACTCGATTCCCCCGTCTTTGTTCTGAACAGGTAATCCGCAGGCTGTCAGGGAAGTTCGCTGTTCAGGTCGTGGTCAGGGCTAGTGGGTAGGGAATTACACGAAGGGTTGTATACCGCGAGAGGATAAAGACGCACAATAGCCGAGCAGCAGCAGGGGTTAGTCATTTAACAGTCGGTGTCCATACCGTGTTGTCCTTACGTTTCTTGTCCTCCTGCTTATGTGATCCTTGTTGAGACCTGCCACTAGTGTTTAAATGGCCTTCGTCTTCAGGTATCACCATCGTGTTTGCACCAGAGTAATAGTAGTGACGGAGTACCTAAAAACATGTTAATCTTGTTAAATACAAAGATTGTTAAGTTAACACTAATAGGTCGCTTGTAACTAGTCCTTCTAAGAGCCTAGTTGTAATTAGACATTGGTAGCAGGCCACCAGTAAGTGCAATATCAATTTTTAGAGTTTCGAAAACGTGGTTCCGCTCGGCGCAGTGGCGGGGTGATTTCTTGTCATTGCGTGTATCTTTCGGAATCGTGTGCGTTGGAGCGCACCTAAGAACGCCCGCGTGTACACATCACTAGGTGACACCAGCGTCGCGTCAACTACATCCCACCGACGATGATTGGCTGGAGAAGCGAGCAGTGAGAAGGGACTCGCGTGATGCGTGACTCCAGAGTTACGTGTGCTGGCAAGCATGCTTATGTGAGCTGCAGTGGCGCGCGGCTTCCGATCGACGCGCTGCAGGTATTGAATTCACCATGCCTCAGAGCCGTCTCCAATCGCTGTTAGCGAATTATAGACTAATGTACTTATTTCGAATAGTCAACTACAAACGCCTAATTGCAACCGGACCCTGAACAAGAACAGGTTAAACGTTATCGATTACAATTTTCATTACCATCTTGCGTAATTCCCGTTTCATTAAAACTTAAAAATGTATGTCGACCAAAACGATAGCCTTAATTGGTTGGTTTTTTTAATAATTGGTTTTTTTTGCGGAAACGAAATGGCGCAGTATCTGTCTCATATATCGTTGGAAACCTGAACCGCGCCGTTAGGGAAGGGATAAGGGAGGGAGTGAAAGAAGAAAGGAAGAAGAAGAAGGTGCCGTAGTGGAGGGCTCCGGAATAATTTCGACCACCTGGGGATCTTTAACGTGCACTGACATCGCACAGCACACGGGCGCCTTAGCGTTTTTCCTCCATAAAAACGCAGCCGCCGCGGTCGGATTCGAACCCGGGAACTCCGGATCAGTTCCCGGGTTCGAATAGCCTTACTGCAATAACGCTAAAAACAATGTTAGGCGTCGGCGGTGTCGGCGTTATGAGCGAAAAATCACGGCATAGCTCTGGCAGGTGGTCCCCATAGAGCACCCTAGGAGTCAGGAAAGCCACCCAGATCAAGTTACCTTGCGACGCCATCACAGCCTGCCCACTGGATAGTAGGAACATGCTGGCCTGCTTCCATTGCTGGGGTACTTTCCCGTTGTTCTAAACTTCCTTCATGTACTCGGTGAGAGCGGTGATGGAGGCGTCGTCTTAGTTTCTAAGGATCCTATTTGTGATCTCATCGTGTCCCGGGGCCGATTTAGTTTTAAGGCTGAACAGTTCTGTCCTTAGCTCTGCCTCCATGATAGGGGGCATCGAGTATATCGTTTGCCGCTCCTGTGTACGCCGGGAGGGCGGAGGAGATGGTGTCTCCTATTACATTTGTTTTAGTTCATCTATGAATTCGATGTCTGTGCTTTCGTGCGCGTGTCTAGCTTTGACCAATCTGATGCTGAATTGGGTTTTGGAGTTTTTTGGGTCTAGGAGGTGACATTGCAGGCCCGATGTCTTGGAGAGGCTCATGCCTCTTTCGATTTTGTCGCACCTGTCGCACCAACTTTGTTCGCACAATTTGATCGCATAAGTTTCGAAAGCCGGGCAAGACCCCAAAACTACAGAGTCTGAGGCCAATCTCCCTAACCTACTGTGTAGGGAAACTGATGGAGCGAGTCGTGCAGGCTAGGCTCACAAAGCGTATGGAGCAAATTGACTTGTGGCCTCGTGAAATGGTCTGCTTCCGTGCCGGACTGAGCACACAGGACGTTATGCTCAGACTAAAACAAGATATCTTGGATGCAATTAAGATCAAGAGACTCTAAAGTAATCCTAGGGCTAGACTTGACAAAGGCGTTCGACAATGTCAAACACGAGGCTATACTTCAGGGCCTAAAAGACATAGGTGTAGATGAGAAAACCTACAATTGCATAAAAGACTTCCTGACAGACAGAAGCGTCTGCATAAAGTTCCAATACACCGAGTCCCCCGCAGTGGAGTTAGGTAGCAAGGGCACGCTGGAAGGCTCCGTCCTGTTGCCTTTCCTCTTCAACGTGGCCCGGAGAGGACCCCCCACGGCGCTCAAGAAAATCAAAGGCCTGCAATTCAGTGAGCACGCGGATGATATCAACCTCTGGATAAGCCAGGGAAGCGACGCGAGCATAGAATGGTGCTTGCAGGAGGCAGCGGACACGTAGTGGCTTATACCGCCAATAGAGGCCTCTGGTGATCACCGCAGAAATGGGAACTTTTCGTCTATAATCGCAAATCGCTCAAGAGAAACCAAGACTCAAACTTCGACATCAAAGGGGAAGGTAAAACCGTTCCTAAAGTTGAGCTAATCACATTCCTGGGATTCGCAAGAAAACGGATACAACGATGGCATCACAAAAAGCTAGACGCCTATGCGTCTCAAGTCCTAGGTATCTTTAGGACTATCTCTCTCATGGGTAGAGGCCTTAAAGAGAAAAGCCAACTAGAATTAATACATGCTTACGTATTTTGTCGACTGTGCTATGCCATAGCCTTCCTAAATTTAAGAGTGGACGAAAAGAGGAGAATGAACTCCCTCATCCGAAGATTCGTCAAGAAAGCTCTATGACTCCCGTCAAGCACCTCTATGGAAAAACTCCTCGCCATGGGGGTGCACAATGGCTGGGAAGAATACACAGAGGCCGTTCGCATGTCACAGCTAGAGAGACTTAGCAGCACCATCACGAGCAGAGCTATCCTGCGGATGGTAGGCTTGCAGACCGACCACCGGCTGCACCGTAAAACTGACATCCTAACTGTAAGAAGAAAATAGCAATACCTCCACTCCCGAGGAACATGCATCCGGAGCATAATACCGAGAGGAGCAATAAGAGAGCCAAGCCGCTTACAAAACGCTTCGAAAAATGAAGCTCGAAGAGTTCGCCTACTGGGACGCGGCAAGTGGGAAGTCAGGCGCGGTGGTTACTTCAGTAGTCAACGGACTAGGCGCACCCGCGTCGGCAGTCGCGATTCGCAGCCGCAGCATAGAGACGGCTGAAGAAGTTGCCATAGCGCTCGCTTTCGTTGGAACGAAAGCAAAATTCGTAGTCAGCAAAATTAAAACTGCCATCTGGAATTTCATGAAAGGCGGAATCTCGCCGGAAGTGGCGATGCTCCTGGCCGGCAAAGAGCTGAGCCGCAAAGTCAGCTTAATATGGATCCCAGCGCACGCATCGGTTCCCGGCAACGAAGCGGCAGACGAGTTAGCCCGAGCTCTCTACTTCCGTGTAACCGTGGAACCGCCGGGCTGTCGGAACCTGGACGAGCGCGCGCAAACCTATTCCGAAATCGTTGAGAACTACAGACTAAACACAAAAATGGTGCCACCACCTGATAATAAACTAAGTGATACAGAAGCGACCGCATGGCGGCGCCTGCAAGCCGGAAATTTCGTTAACCCAGTATGGGCCTTTCACGTCCTACCAGGGGAAGACGAAAATGATCTTTGTAAAACGTGAGGAGAGAGGGGCACCCTCGACCACATAGTATAGGAATGCGCCGACTCTCCCGGAGTCGAGGAAAATATTGATTGCAGAGAAAGCTGGGAAGTCCTGCTGCGAAGCGAAGATCCCGCTCGGTAGAAACCCTTATGTAATGCCCCCAATCGCGGGGGAATTTGAAGTAATAAAGGGAAGCTATCCGCCTGGTGGCTGAGGCGGCGATGAGAGAAAATCTTTTTGTTAGCCTTTAGTCGTGGAGGCTCCGGTCCCCGTCCTCCAGGCCTGCGTGCGGGGCACAGGGAGTAGTAAAGGGGCTCCATTTCCGGAGGAAATAAAAGTTGTCATCCATCTATCGATCCCACTGGATAGTGCGCAAAATGGCCACCGTGAAGGTAGCAATTAAATTAATGATTGGTCGCTCGAGAAGAGCAACCTGGGCCGCAAAAGGCCCACCGCTGGCAGCACCTGTCATAGCAGGGCAGTGGCGCATCGTTTAACCGCTACACCATTATGCCTTGAAGGGTGTGAGGACTCCCAGGGATCTATGAATGTAAACTATAAAGTACACCTTCCGCATATATGGAAAATACGCTTAAAGCGCTTAAGGCGGAGGCTAAGAGTGCCCTCCAAATTTTTTTCCTTTTTGGCCGAGAACATTTTTGTATTGTAATATGATTGACCCCGACCAGGCAAGATTTCGTCCAACTTTCGACTTCATTCACTGTTTACAGGCCTGCGGCATTATCGAAATGACTTTGGGGCAGAATGTGTCATTAGACCTCCGAAACGGATATCCAAATAAATGGTGGTCGATTTGTGTGGTTAGGCCAAATGCAAATTGGATGCGCTAGCTGCTTCGGTTGTCATTTCAATTCTGGTGTTCAGATCCGGTGTTCGAGAAAGGCAGTTGTTCGGATAGCGATAATGTGTTAATGTCCATATATGGGGAATTGGTCATTCTCTCCATTCATAGATCCCTGGGAGTCTACCATTTCTGGTGCAGTGCTCCAGCGGGCAAACCATGCGCCACTGCCCTTCTCATGGCAGGTGCTGCCATCGGTGGGACTTGTGCTGTGATCCCGGTTGCTCTTACCGAAAATGTTCACACGATTACCTGAGCTGTCGCCAGACAAGGTGGGCAGACTGCTCATCTGCCTATGAAGTCCTGCCCACCTGCCAATGGCTAAATGCGGGGAGTGGCCGCTACAAGTGATAGCGCACTTAAACTAGGAGCGGGCTTCGCTGTGCGCTTTTTTGCCTTTTTACATCCAATTTTCGTTTGCGAAATCCCATCATGACTTCTAGTTTGAACAGCCAACTGACCCGCCTTTCTCTATTAAATTCGCTGAAGCAGTAGGTAGAGCATTTCAGTAAAGATGAAAGGTATTTAGATAAAAGTACATGTTGTTTAAGTATGCGTTTGTTAGCATTTTAGCGCGAAGCTTTGCAGTGTTTTTATTTTGGACGTTATTTCACTTTCGGACAAAGAACTTAATGCATTATTTGGTACTTGGATGTGAGCCGAACTTTCATTCTGGGTAGAAAACAGCGCGAACAGACGAAGAACCGAGAACAAGGAAATGAATACATACATACATACATACATACATACATACATACATACATACATACATACATACATACATACATACATACATACATACATACATACATACATACATACATACATACATACATACATACATACATACATACATACATACATACATACATACATACATACATACATACATACATACATACATACGTACGTACGTACGTACGTACGTACCTAGAATGAATACATACCAACTAGCCTGTTATCCAATCTATTACGAGCAGAGCTCCCTGAAACAGTCGTACACACTCGATGGTGTTTCTATTGTAGTCGAGGTTTTTATTTTTTCCCCGTGTTTTAGCCTAGTTCATTCAGTGTGCGTATTTTAGAATATTACCGTGAAGCTTTGTTGTTTTTTGTCTTCATGTTATTTTACCTACGGACCGAGTTCTTATCGCATTATTTGCTATTGAAGAAACGACCAGCGCTTCCTGGTACAGCCGTGCACACGCGCTGCAGTGTAAACTCCTGCGCATTATCTCGATAATTCACAATAAGAAAATATTGAGAGCAGCTGAGATTGACAGGCATTTTATTTGTGACCACGACTCGGTCCAACTGCTTGCTGTAGCCGCCAAGGGCCGTTTTGTCTTCGTAAGCATGTGCTCGAACAATAAACATTATAATTTGGCGCCAACCTTCTTTTCTCTCGTCTACACCGTCGAGCCTCTTACTGATTCGTCACAATGCATTTTGGCTCAAGAAAATCCATATCACAAACAAGTTTTGGCCAAGTAAGTAGTGCTCAGATGTTATTGAGAAAAAAAGTGTTTTAAATTCTTATAATGCAGTGCTTGAAAACGGCAGTGGAGACACACAATATCTACTTTCGCAGTAATGGGCATGTATTCACTTTCGCGAAACGTGTTGTATTTCGAAGTTTTCGGCATTTGCTAGCACGCGCGTCTCACTGCACGGAATTATGGTGGGAACATATCTGTAGACAACCATCAGCGTTATGCGCGCCAATGTCGATAAAAAAGCAGATTCGCAAGTAAAATGACTGAGTATAAATCGCTTTCGCTTTGATTTCTTTGTTGCGACCAAGTGTGCGTGCTTTCTTGGAAGAACGAGCTCGAATATAGATTTAAGGTCTCACTAACAGGAGTGACATGCGACTGTAGGAAGCAGTCGAAATAAATCATTTATTATCATGTACTTAGTGCTTTTCCATTGCACTTTTTGCAGGTGGTACAGCGGCTGCAGGAACGTCTCAAAGTTTACCAGAAGAGAGCCGTGAGGCCCGTGAGGCCCAGCAAGACCCAGAGTCATTCCCCTCTCACCATGGATGAGCATCGTTCTCCTGGAAGGACGATGTGCCCTTACGAGCTGCGCACGCAAAGCGTGAAGAGTCCAGTCGAGACGGGCCAGCTATCTCTACCATGTAACAGCTGCTGTCGCCGCATATGATTTGCGTACAAATACAGAGACAATCACGTGTGGCCAGGATGGCGCAGAGGTATAAAATCAGCCTTCCGTTCAAAAGGACCGGGGTTCGAATCTAGGTGCCCGGCAAATCTGCACCGTGATTGAAAAAAAATACTCCCTGTGTCGATGGAACTGCATAACCAGACCTAGGGTGCGACGTGACCTCGGTGACCAGAACCGAGAACGCATTCCCTCACCAGATCAGGATTTAGTGAACGACAATCTCAGAGCTATCACTATGGAATGCGCAGTAGATGTATTGCGGTAGGATTGTTCGACAGGATACAGGCAAGCTGTCTCAGGTGACGGAAGATCAGGTTAAGAAACGCCAATTCATGATAGCCTCTAGCGCTAAAGACAGACTACAACTGGCAGAGCTACCAAAGTTAATAAGAGCAAGATAGCCGACCAAAGAAGGCCTAATATTCAGAGAATTGAGTATGCTATAAAGAATGACGGTAGTCTAAATGCAGTCAGCCGTAAACTCCGCGTAGGTAAAAACCAGATGTATGCGTTAAGAGATAAAGATAGCAATGTCATTAGCAATATCGATAAGATAGTTAAAGTAGCCGAGGAGTTCTATATACATAAATTTATACGGTAGCCAGTGTAATGGGAGCGTTAATGAGAGAGACAGTAGCGCAGAGCACTTGGACATCCGGCCAGTAAAGAAAGAAGTAATGATAGCCTTTGGAGCCAGGCAAAGGGTGAAAACAGCTGATAAGGATCTGTTAACAGGCGGTCTGTTGAAAGACTGGAAAGAGATGATACTAGAAAAACCGGCCACCATATATACGCAATGCCTTATTACCATGGCCGTACCAGAAGCTTGGATGAACGCTAACATTATCTTAATACATAAGAAAGGAGACGTGAAGGACTCGAAAAATTAGATTGATCAGCTTACTGTCCGTTGCCTGGAAGTAAAAACGTTTGTGTAGCTCCACCTCACTACACAGTCGCCCAAAATTGTATGAAGGCAATAAAGGACTAAATGCTCCTTCTTCTCTTCACAATATCAGGCGACTGGGTAGCGAGGTAGAGCTACAATGAACGTTTTTCGAAGAACTCGCGCCCCGCAAAGTTTTGTCCTCGATAGTACCATTCTATTAGCTATCAGCGCACTTTACAGAAGAAATTTTTTCTCACTCGTTCTTGCACCATTCGCTGCACTGCCGGGCGAGTATTGGTCAATTTTCGATGAGCAGAAAAAACATCAAATTTGCAATTTATGCCCAATTTTCGCATTCTGTGCGCCTTCTGCGGTTAAGTGGCTGACATAAACTATATAGTATGGACATGTCAGAAAAACCCAGCTCTAGAAAGGCTCAATAACCCAACAACAGAAAAGTGGACACGGCGACAGTATTTGCAGTCTGGCACTGAACCGCTTTCCTTTTGCTATGCAGGCCCTACTTGCAGCCTTTCTGGCGTGGCTATCGGCCACTTCGTGCGGCCTGATATGCCATCCTTCGACACCACCGACAGTGGATTTCCACCGCGCCTGCGCGTCTGACGAGGTGCTTTCTTTGCATCTTGCGTTCACGTCCTTCCTGGACGTACCCGGCCCGGTACAACTCACTTGCAATCCACCTTTCGGATCGACAGCAATATCATCCTCTTCCAAGTATTTAGGAAGCCAGCACAGAAACTTCTGCTTCAGTGAATACGCCGTCAGTAGTTGCAATCTGGCACTGAACCTCTTCCCTTTTGATATGAGGGTGTGTACTGCCCTTCCTTTATATGCTGATAAAAGTAATAACGTCTGCTTAGTACTGTTTCCGTGTCCAGAAGTGTTGTGCGAGGTTTTCTGTGAATGTTTTTCTACGACCCTTTTGCTGTTGCGTGCGGGTGATGTGGAGGGCAACCCTGGGCCCGCAACCAAACGCTCAGATTTGCTCCAAGTCATTGGATCTCTACCCTCTGATACCGCGGAAGAGATGAAAGTTATATTTCAGCTGCTAAAGGACGTTCACACTCGTTCCCTGCAAAGTTCTAAAGCTCAGACGCTATCAGCAGCTGACATTAAAGTTATCAGAAATGGACAGAAGGCAATTGAAACAAATATAAATGATATTCAGAACCGTTTAGAAGTGTTGCAGGAAAACTAAAAAAAACCAGAAGAGCTGAGCGACGAAATTTCAAGCATTCGAACTCAAAAAGATGGACGTTTCACGCAGGTAAGGTCATTACAATCACGACAGGGTGAGGTTGATGACCGATCGCGGAATAAGAACCTAATTTTCTACGGCATTCCAGATGCCAATGAAAACTGGCAGGGCACTGAGGAAAAACTAACTGCTATTCTTAACGACTGCGCTTCTGACTCCCTTTCGCCCTATGCTATTGAACGTGCACGCCGTTTAGGAACCTTCAGAACTGAAAAATGTCGTCTGGTCAGTGCGAAATTTGTGAATTTTAAAACGAAAAACTTGATCCTCTCCAACTGCAACAGCGTAAGAGAAAGCAAGGTCATACTTACTGAAGATTATTCAGTCGCAACTCGTCTGGCACGTAAAAAGCTTCTCGATTTTGCGAAAAGCCAACCTGATTACTTCACTCTCAAGATGCGCTACAACAAGTTACTTATGAATAAGAATTGTTACATGTATGATTCGAACACAAACACCGTAATTAACTTTGATACACGCAGCGCATATGCCAGTTCAACCTCTGCCGCTAGCTTGGATAGCACATCCTAGGCATGCGAGAGGGGTAGTGGTCAGGCATCCAGAGCTTCAGCATCGGTTCTTTTTACTAACATCAGAAGCGTTCTTAAACAAGTATAACTCTCTATCATCAGTTATCGACACTTGTTCCGATAAAATCATCGCGTTAACTGAAATTTGGCTAACTGCGCATGTTCGCGACACTGATATCTTTTTTGACGCTCATTGTTTTTCGTTCTTCCGCTGTGATCGTGGCACGCAGAGAGGCTGCGGAGTGCTTCTCGCTATTTGAAATGATATCCCATCATCATCAAGTATACATGTCCAGGCTAATCCAGAAATAGTATGGTCTGCGCTCACTGTTAATCACCTGAGAGTAGTAATAGGCATATGCCACCGTCCACCTTCCTCGATGCCTACGTTTATTGACGAAGTTTACGATGCTGTTAATATCGTCGCAATGCGCTTTCCTTAAACCCCACCACTCTTATTCGGCGATTTCAATATTTCGAACATAACATGAAATACGGACTCCCCTTTAATGTCCCCGTTCTCGCCTTAAGGTGCGAATTTTTATGTGTGCTTAGTATTCTCGCTAGAGCAATTGTGCACACAAGCAACTAGAATGACATCGCGCCGAATACACTAGATTTAATCTTGACAAATCAATCTGACATTGCCTCATCTATTACATACCTGCCGAATACTAGCAGAAAAGAAAAAATGATAGACTAAAAGAAAGCAAATTTTCAGGCGATAAATATTGAACTGTCTCTTTTTATCGATGTTTTCCTTGACAGCTTTGATAACCGCAGTGTTGAAACTGAATGGAGCATGTTCAAACCTTAAATCTCCGAACTCACTGAACAATACAGTCCTCAACGCACTGTTACCACCCACTCAAACGCTCCCTGGTACAATAATCACATTAAGTGTTTAGCTAACAAAAATAAACGCCTCTACCACATCGCAAAATTCTGGCCAACTAGTGAGCGTTGGGCTTCGTATACGGCGGCTTCCAGCTCGTATGTTCAGGCGCTCAAAATCACTAAAAAGCACTTCCACTCGCATGTTCTGCCCTCAATGTTAACGACCAATGTGAAAAAATTCTGGCGGGTCATTAATCCTTCTATCGATGATAGCATCGCTTTATGTGACCCATCGGGCGTCCGACATTTGCGCCACGATTCTGAACCGCGCATTCACTGACAATTTTACAGCCATGTGTGATGTACATATGCCAACAACTCACCACATGAACAATGTTTCCATGTCACCTATAGCTGTTGCTACTCCTGATGTCGGTAAGCTTATTGATGAACTCAGTGTTCATTCCGGTCCAGGTTTCGACTGCATGAACTCAAAGTTCTTAAGAAGCATTTGAGCTTTTTATTCTATTATAATAACCAAACTTTTCTAGCTATCACTTCACCAATCAACGCTACCTAGTGTGTGCAAAATCGGAAAGGTGGTTACAGTCTACAAATCCGGCTGCAAAGCATCCCCTAGTAATTATCGTCCCATTTTCCTTATCAGTACTGGTTGCAAAATGCTTGAACATATATTCACTAACGTTGTTAAATTACTCGAATCTAACTCCATTTTTTGTCTGCGCAACATGGTTTTCGAAAATTTTACTCTTGCGAAACACAGTTAATATCGCTTACACATGCATAGCATCGCATTCTAGAGCTATCAACACTAGCTGACTGTGTATTTTTAGACTTATCAAAGGCTTTCGACAAGGTATATCACAAGCTTTTACTTCCCAAACTAAAACAACTGAATAGTGTTTGTAAATTATTGAAATGGATTGAATGCTTTCTACTTACTCGCTCATAATTTGTTTTTGCTAACGGCTCTAACTTCAGTTTTACCGAGGCGTCTCCCAGGGTTCCACAAAGTTCAGTTCTTGGACTGTTTCTAATTTACATTAATGATCTTCCCTCACTTGTGAGCTCTCATATTCACCTGTTCGCTGATGATTGCGTCATTTTTAGAGAAATAACCAACGCTAACGACACTACAATACTTCAGTCATATCTCAACACAATAGGGAACTTGTGCAAAAACTGATTAATGCAGCTAAATATTAACAAATGCAAAGTCATGCGTGTATCTAAAAAAACTTCTGCCCCGCTCCACTACTACACTGATAACATTTCGTTGGAATCAGTCTGGTAATGTAAATACCCAGGCGGTCACCTTACTTCAAAGCTTAATTAGTCTTTTCATGCCGAGAACATAATTAAAAATGAAAATCGCATGCTATGCTACTTACGTCGCAACTTTTTAAAGGTTTCTTTGAATTTTAAACTATTGTTTTATAAAACACTAATACGATTTAAACTCGAATATGCAACACCTGTCTGGGACCCCGCTCATGGCAACTTAATTTTTGATCTTGAGATGGTGCAAAATACTCTACGTTACATCCTTGCTAACTACAACCGCACAGCGAGTATGACTGCTATGAAGTCTAATCTCTGACTCCAAACACTAACATCGTGTAAAAAAGCGCTTCGTCTCGCCATGTTCCACAAGCTGTATCATCATCCCGCTTTACGTGATCACGTCATCCCCCAGCCAATTAATGTATCCCACCGCATTGATCATAATCACAAAGTCAAAATTGCGTAATGCAATACGAAATGCTTCTCGCAGTCATTCCTGCCGCGAACCTCACGTGACTGGAACCACTTTCCCGCAGAAGTTGCTTGCATTGTAAATTATGACCAGTTCCACGTAGCAATAGCGAACATTGTATATTCAGATGCTCTTTAAACATTCTTTTAACGACCTGTATTTTATTTATTTTCTTTTGTAAATTTACCACTTTCCCTCTGTAATGCCACCGACGCTGAGGGGTAATATAAGTGAAAAAAAACAACTGAAGACTGGAAGGCGGCGCTGTCCAGCTAACATTCGGAGGACCAGCTTTCGCTTGTGAACCGGGCAAGAGCGGAGTCAAAAGCCAATGAGCTCCAGGAATGAGGGCCCTTCCAAACGTTTTATCCATTTAATGTTTTTCTCTCTGTCTCTGTGCGACATTGCATGTACGTGCGGGATAACGGCAACCTTTAGTGGAATTTGTAAAATCATTCTACCCTGGCGCGTGAATCTCTTCCGACTTACTCTTAGCAATTATTCTTTCACACAGTCTTGTGATCAACCTATTAGGATGCCCTGCTTCCCAAAGCCTGGTAATCTGGTCATCCACGCTACCCTCAAGTTATGGCAGACAAGAATTGCTTAAAGTTCTGCGAAAACAAAACATGGCGACGCCATCTTTAACCAAATTTGGCCAGACTTATAACTCAGCAGTGACTTGACCGAATGCTGGGAGTACTTCTAGCAAACCTGACGCGGCTCGAGAGGTACATCCAAATGTAGAAACTGCATGCTACCTTGGTTAGTGAATTGCATGGTAAAAACAAGGCATTTAGTATTTGTGGCGAACGTGTCCAAGACATCCTGTGTAAACGCATCTCGTAGACCTTTTTATATATGCGCATGCCTTCGTATATATAACATCTGTTATACTACGGACCATAACCAACTTGCCCAGCTTTCTGTCCTCCTAATGATGACGGTATAGAAACTTTTAAATAGTTGTCAAATGGCTCAAACCAGGGCAAGTGAACGTGTGCAAGAACCTTAAATATTCAATGCCACGTGGAAAGGAAAGTGGAGTGAGCGGTATTTCAGTCAGATGAGGCAGAAAGGTCAGATGAGGTCGAACCCGCCCCTTTTGGGTAAGCAGCCGAGCGCCATGACCACTGAGCCACCGTGCCAGCCGCTTAAAAAAATGAAATCAAGGGCACGGCTGCTGATGTTTTGCGGGGAATGCAGAAACATGTAGAGGACACGACTTCAAAGTGCAGCATGTGCTTTTCTTTTCGCCTTCCGTCAACCAGAAAAGCCAGTCATCAAAAGGCCTGCTGCGCTTTTTCTTGGGAGATAGTTGGAATCGATCTCTGTGACTATGCAGGAGCTTCCTTCCTAGCCGCCTATGATGCGTACTCATATTAACCCTAAGTGGAACGTCTAAGGCACACCTCAAGTGAAAGCGTAAGCAAGAAGCTCGAAATAATTGTTGCTTGGCATTACATTCTGTAAGAAATGCATATCGACTGTGGTCCGCAGTCCAGCTCGAGTGTCTTTCACAACTTCGGCCGATTTAGTGATTTCAAGTATGTCTCAAGCCAGACATTTCTCCGAGCCAATGTTCTTGCCAAGAAAGGAGTTCGGATGGTGAAGAGCCTCCTGGAAAAGACTAAAAATGCTGAGAACCATTCTAGGTCGGTATTCAGAACAATTGTTTATGGCCTTTGAAAGATGGTCAAAGGCCAATTGAACTATTAATGACACGGTAATTGCGGGGACGCCTCACTGATTTTGGATTCCAGTCTACAGTGGAGGTCAAGAAGCATGGACAAAACCTAAGCCAGCTATTTCATTCCCAGTCCTGTCGAGGGGAGGCGTGGTACGTATTCAGGACGACTATAGATGGACAACAACAGTTCAATATCAAGCAGCTCCGCGATCCTATCTGCTCATGACAGGGGACTGCAGCACCGTACGACGTAACCGGCGACACATCCAAAAAACAAGAGAATATTTGCTAAGAGACACGAGCGTGGAGCATGAAGACCTGAACCACGTCAGAGGTATTACTCCCGCACTACACCCAAGTTCAACAGAGCATGAAAGCAGGGGTGAAGACGGGAAAACTGCTACAGCACGGCGGCCAGCTTCGGCGCTGTTAATAGCGTCAGTAGTCTCACATAGAAACAATCAGCACACATGTTTCTCCTTGGTGTCTCCCAGTATATCCTGTCTACTCGTGGTCGATTGCTTCAAGGCCTGCCGTGAGGGACCACTAGGAGACGGTCCTGCGCTCATGTGGCCACAATCAAAATGCTTTGCTGCGTCAGCGTGCGGCCGTCTTCGACCGAAAAGAACGACAGGCTGAAGTTTGGACTAAAAAGCGCCCAATTTCCGGTGTCGCCTCACACGCCGAGAGCCACCGCAATGAGAAACCTAGTTATCTTCTCCATTTGCGGCCATGCCTGGAGACATGTCTTGTTTCCGGTGTCTCCCTGCAGCGTGCCTGCCTCACAAATTAGGTATTTGTAGCACAGGTTTTGGCAACATGCGTCGACAACTAGCTGGCCATGGGAGAACAAGTGATGACCTAGCACCGCCCACGCGGCCTAGTCGACATTTTTCTCTCTCTCAAAGTTGAACACGTGACCGGGCGCGTCCACAAGTGAGGGAAAGTGCAAAATTTGGCGTGAAAATGAACGTTCAGGCCACTCCCTCAAGGGCGAGGCCGTCCTCTACCAAGAGACATAGCTCTACATAAACCGGCATTGAGTATGGCCGAGAGACTCTCCGGTTTGCTCTTGACGATGTAAAATAATGAAATAAACCCATTCGTAACCTTTTCCCCTCACCCAGCTACTACTTCACTGGACGGGAGTGCTGTCCTGGCGGTGGGAACGGGCGTCGACTTGACCGCGAATCCGTCAAGTAGCAGCAGCAGTAGCGACTCCGAACCCTCATCTAACAGCGCAAAACTTACCAGGTCGCAGTATTTAACATGAACCGATGACCCAGGCACAGCCAGATCAGCTGTATAATGACAAGAAGCAGTTGACAACATGCACCTGATGCGGCTGATGATTTCGAAAATCTGCGCATGTCTCCACGCGTGCGCCATCAAGACTTACATACTCTCAAGACTTTCAACAATTTTTCTAGACCATCCTTTATGTGTGTGTTTGTCTCGACTCTACTGCGTTCTACTATACTCCAGTTTCTGTTCTGTATTTTACTTGCGGAAGGGAAGATGTATCGATAGGTAGTGGGTTACGCTGTGGACCTCTGGCCAGGCTGGCGAAACCCACGGGATATAAAAGGAAGCGCAAAACAATAAAGGGGGTTCTCCCTGGTCAGTCACAGTGTTAGCGTCCTGTAATTCCAAACAATACCCACTCAAACCGAACTTTCTGGAGCACAATGAATGACCTAGAATAGCAGTGCTGTTGGCCCAGAATCCACGCCGGGAATATTTTGCAAGGAAAGGGTATGGTCCTCAACAGAACAAGGCAATGAGTTTTGGCCGCTGCTCACAAACAAATAGCAATGCTTTGAGCAAACGTTAAGTAAAATGAAATAGACTATACTAAAACTCCTCTGAGCCCAATAACCTTGTTCTTGGTGTCCCCAGAGAAAAAATAATGGCTGCAGCTTAGCTGGGCTAAGCCCGGTTATGTAAGCGAAATCTTTGTTATGCGTGTTTATGCTGTGTTGCTAAGCCAGGTTAGACTGAACCTCTTCGACCGTCGCCGAAGCCGAATTCGTGGCAGAGGCAGTGGCGGAGGCAGAAGCAGCAGCGGCTGCCTCCAAAGCTCTTCGCTGCCGCCTTTCAGCAATCTTCAACTGCCCTTGAGCCAGTCGACGGTCCCGTTCTTCGTCGGTCTCTGCCGCTAGCTTGGCATATTTAACTTCCCTACATCAAGTTAAATACTAAAACTTCCTTACATCTAACATTTAACTTCCCGACATCTAGCTAAATACTAAAGAGCGTGATTGGCAACGTCAGCGGAATGATCAGACTCAGCCCGTCCTATATGAGATCGTCCCGACGGCGTAGACGTTCCCGGCCGATTCGCTTCATTCATAGCGGGAAACTGCGATGTGGCTGTGCGTGTGCACCCGAGAGCGGCGCCCTCT
Source organism: Amblyomma americanum (assembly GCF_052857255.1). Lineage (NCBI taxonomy): Eukaryota > Metazoa > Arthropoda > Arachnida > Ixodida > Ixodidae > Amblyomma > Amblyomma americanum. The sequence goes on from NC_135499.1 coordinate 87,120,242, forward strand.
CCCAATCATGCAAACGGCGAGTCGTGTTGTTAGAAACGTGGACACAGCTCGCAAGGTGGCGGTCGGAGCAGCAGCGGCGAGGCACCTGGTTGGTCACGTGGCTGACACACCCCTCCTCCACTTGAAGGTCAAATGTACAACGCCGATGGCTTTGGTTGACGAGGCTAGTAAAGTTTTACTTTAAAAACTAGCGCTTTCCTTTCTTTTCGTTAACCCGCCGCGGTGGCTGAGTGGTTAGAGCGCTCGGCTGCTGATCAGGAGTATCCGGGTTCTAACCCGACCGCGACGACATCGTTTCGATGGAGGGGAAACACATAGGTGCCCGTGTGCTGTGCGATGTCAGTGCACGTTAAAGATCCCCAGGTGGTCGAAATTATTCCGGAGCTCTCCGCTACGGCACCTCTTTCTTCTTTCACGCCCTCCTTTATCCCTCCCTTACGGCGTGGCTCAGGTGTCCGCTGATATGTGTGACAGATATTGTGCCATTTTTTACCCAAAAACCAATCCAATTCTTTTCGTCACATGGACTTTCGTCTCTATATAAACTGAAAGTTTTTAGGACAAAAAATGACGCAGCTACTGTCTCGCATATCTCGGTGGACACCCGAACCGCACCGTAAGGGAAGGAAAAAGGAGGGAGTGAAAGCAGAGAGGAAGAAAGAGGTGCTCTAGCGGAGGTCTCCGGAGTAATTCCAACCACCTGGAAATCTTTAACGTGCACTGGCATCGCACAGCACACGGATGCATTCTGCGTTTCCCCTCTATCGAAACACAACTCGGGTACTGCGGCTCAGAAGTCGAGTGCCTTAACCACTGAGCTACCGTGGCGGGCCGTCTCTATCTGGAAACAGTAATCTGTGTCTTAAGGTTGATCCGAATGGCATGATAAAAATAGGTTTCAATAAGTGTTAGAAAAACAAATTCTATTGTTTTATCAGCAGTAACTCGGTATGTTAATCACAGTGTGCAATTAACTTTCAAAACCTGTTCCCTGGATAGGGTTGCTGAACATAGTTTCTTTGTGTAACGTTTCATGGAAAGTTACGCAGGGTATCCTATGTAAGCTATATAAGAAATAATATAAGTTCAAGGTATTTGCATGCCAAATACATTGTGTGCTTTAATTCCTGTAAACCTCAAACGGCATTTTTATTTTACTGCTTTTCACACTAGGCTGCGATATTGCTGAATTATTTGGGGTGTGACAGTCAAAACAAACATCGAAAGTCTTCTCCTGACGCAAAAAAGGGGTGTCAGATTTATTGAGAACTTATCCAAGTCTAATTCTGTCCGCCGCAGTGGCGCGCAGTGATTATGGTGCTCTGCACCAAAGGCGCGGTTTCCATCCCGGCCGCGGCGGTCGAAATTCGATGGAGACTAAATTCTAGAGGCTTGCGTACTGTCCGATGTCAGTGCACGTTAAAGAACCCCAGGTGGCAGCCAAAGCAACCCAGATCTGTTTCTACTTCATGCTACTAAATGGAGCACGCCATTATGATCATGGGAATGTCTGCGATCATAAGCTGTCGGCCCTAGTCTTCTCTGAATTTCGAGCCGACCCTAAACGCTTTATCTATGGATACATAAATACTCATTCCGCTAGTTCTTTAGGACACGTGCATTTTAAGAAAAGCAAGCTTAGGACAAACTGTGACAACTAAATGCTATCATGGCAAGACACGGAGCTTTTAAATGCCAACCTTCATTACGTGAGCTAATGGAATGGTGTCAAAGTTTGCCTCTGTATCGAAAACAGCCAGTTATATTTTATTCTAACCAATGAGCGCATTTTCTTTCTTTCGTGGTCACTAAACGCCCCTTGCTTTCTTCTTATGCATAAAATGTTTTCTTTTAACACAGCAGTAAAAAGTGTTTAAATGTGTGTTTTCTTTGGAATGAATGTATTACATTTTTGTTACAATATAAGTACTGCTGTATTACTATGTTTTGCTGTAGTAGATAATAAACAAGCGTGTTGTACCGTTGCTTATGCTGATTTCGTTGCGAGAGCTGCAGTGTGCCGGGTGTGCCAGGCAGTTCTGAATTGTATCGTCAGAAATTTCGATATACTTAAACTCAAAACATGAGTAAGTGCTCTTTGCATAAGCTTCCATGGCCAGCACAGCACATGAAAGAAGGGGCGCCGTTTGCTCGCGCCGGTGGAATTTCCGCTGGCGTTGAATTTTCTCGAGCTTTCTTGAGGCGTGGACGGGTGGACAGAGAGACAAATATTTACAGTAAAAACTTGCCTAATTTTGCAGACGGATGTGTGCAGCTTATATGATGATGTTTAAAGATATGTGCTTCTGCAGACGAACGTTCAAAAGTGTATCACTTAAGACGAAAAGGCATCCCTAATGTAGTTTTTTTGAAGTCAAAGAATTTTCTCAACTTAAAATCATTGTTCCGGGGACATGTTGAAGCTTAAAAGTACACTGCATAGTTTGTGCAACCAATGCGGTGCACTGCGCAGTAAACTGATATGCCTCTTTTTCTCAGACTCATCCTTTTAATGCCACCGGAGCCGAAAATCGCCAGTTTTCAGTTCGCTAGAAAGAGGGAGTTTGGTTGAGAACACTCCATAAAAGGGGACGCTTAATATGTTTACGCATTGTTATAGTTCTCTACACCCCTGTGTCGGTAAACTCCCTAACGTTTCTACCCGCCTGCCTTGCTGTCCAAGGCTACGTTTGAGCTGTTTGAGATTGCACTGCTTTACCCTAGAGGGTAATAGATTATCCTCTCTCCAAATCACGTGTCCTCTCTATGTACGATCTACCGTCATGATTAGTGTCCCGGTATTATCAACTCTAATTTCTTACCTGCTTCACGCTTGTTGCTTTTTGTTCCTGAACATTTCCTTCGGTGATTTTTTTTTTTCAGATTCTGGCTTGCCGGACCCCATTTTTTAGCCGCTCTGTTCTTTGCCCCATGATTCGTTACAGCAAGTCTGCACCGCCAGGACATGCATGCTCAAAGCTTTATTTCTTGGGGAATTTGATAAAGCTGCAGTTCATTACCAAGACGTTCAGCTAATGTAGGTTTTAGACAATTATTATTTATTTCATTGCATTTTTCCTCCTCGTTTGGATCTTGATTTATCATCCCGAGTGTTTCCACTCATAACCTCCTCTTTGGCACTTCCATTCTGATGGCATTGTTTTCACGCGCTTTCCTTATCTCCCCGCCGTCCGCTTCATGCTAAACGACTGCAAAGCAACCAAATCGAACAGAATCATCTGTGCCGCTCGCGAGCATGGCAATAGAGACAAAAGAGCACGCGTTGATTTTTACTTTGCCGCTCTTGGAAAATTATGGCAGATCTGAACAATGTGCGAGAACAGTTATTAAAACAGAAAACAAGCAGAGTCCGACGAGGCAAACACGTACTTCGAACCATTTTATTTCCTCGCGAAGGAAAGAGAGCAGGCGCCAACCTAGTGGCTGCCACTTTCAAGCGCCTAAGATGCTCTACGAAGCTGTGCGTGAATTTCTTGCGTCTTTGATATCATGAACAGGCTCTTTTATGTGCCTTGCGTTTAATAAAGAGATTGCCACTTGTGGGCTCTAAGGTTGAAAAAGCTGTTGTTTGGCTTCGAGAGACACTGCAGTGGACCGGTCCGGTATAACTGCGACAACGTGTGTCTCTAATTGCACCGGAATCGCACATTACACAGGTATTTATGCGTCGGCTTATCTAAGATAAGTATGCGGTCATGAAGAAATGTTGTCCTAGCCAGCGGAGATCTCTTTTTTTCTTTCGATGTTTTAGTCCTAAAATTCGCCTGATTAGATAATTCCCTGGATTTGGCAAAACTGGCTTATGGTTTACGTGGGTTTAACGTCCAAGAGCGACTCAGGCTATGAGGGACGCCGTAGTGAACGGCTGCCGAAATTTCCACCATTTGGGGTTATTTAACGTGCCTGACATCGCACAGTACACAAGCTTGTAGAATTTCTCCTCCATCGAAATTCGACCGCTGCGGCCCGGATCAAACCCGCGTCTTTTGTGTCAGCAGCCAAGTACCATAAGCAATCAGCTACTGCGGCGGCACCGAATTCGGCAAAGCTGGGATATGTGGTAGCTGCGAATCCTTGAAGCACATCTGCTGTCGGTTCATACCGCCGTCCTATGCGCTATTCTCATATGCTATATTACACAATAGCAACTCGTCAAAATATCTTTCGTTCTGAATTCTTGAACGTGGAGCACACCCAGAACGGTTAAACATGACGTCTTACATCAGCTCTAAACTGAAATGCATTTAAAAGTGTTTTCGGTGGTGTGTGAACAGTAAATAGCTACATCGGATCATGACTACGCAAGCATGAAGACAGATCTGAAGTCCTGGCCCTGACCATATTCCTAGCTTGCCTATACCTTCGGCTACGTATAATTCATTTGTGAGAAGTGCAATTGCACCAAAACCCAAAGGTAGCCCGCGAGCAGTGAGCATACATTGTTTCCCAGCGCGCTCCAACAGCGGAAGTTCATGCAGACAGCTAGGGGCCAGCGGACCCATCCTGCAGTTCTTATGCTCATATTATCGTCGAGACGAACTGACCCGCGATGTTTGCATTAGTGCTACTCAGAGTAGCTTTTATTTATCGCTGCTTCCGGCGCAGTGGCCCATTGATTATGGTCCGCCGATGCTGAGCCGAAAGTCGCGGATTCGATCCATGCCATGGCGGTTGCATTTCGATGTAGGCGAAATTCTAGAGGCCCGTGTGCTGTGCAATGTCAGTGCACGTTAAAGAACCTTAGTTGGTCGAAAGACCCGTAGCCCTTTACTGCGGCGTTCCTCAAAGCTTGTGTCGCATTGGGAAGTTAAACCTCCATAAACGAAACGAATTTATCGCTGCCACGCCGTGATCCGGTGGTGGAAAACCATCGAGAAGCAGAGTGAGAACCGTGGTGGGCACGCCAGCACGCACTCTGAATCTGGCCGCATTCATGAACAAACACAAGGCATGGTCCACCAAAAAGGCAACGCTTTCGGCACGTCGCGAACCAGCAATAAATCCTTGTATGAAGCACGAAAGGCGTCCCTGGGGAATACTGATGGAAAGTGCATGTCTATGCTCGTGCCGCCAATAAGAGGGGATCAAAAATTGTAAGATGAGTTCGCAAGACCCTCGCTATCTGCATGAGCTTTCGTTACTAGAGGGCGCTAACACGCAATTTGTCCGGTGCTCATGTGCTCCGTTTTAGTTGTCGGGCACCTGTACTAAGCGGGGTGTCTGCGAATCCTTGCCGAACCCTTCTCGCTTCATGTCCCCGTCTTTAGCGCTGTCCACAACGGGAATTTGAGACCGTAGTGACTCGCACAGATATCTCTTCTGAATAGTGGCACCTGGCATAACCTTAACGGGTGCCATGAATTATTTGAGCTGGAATGTAAAAGCGATTGGATTGCGTACTGAACCGTGTCCCAGCACTGATATTGTCTATATCACATAAAGAGTATATAAGAATGGCGGTAGATGTGAAGCCCTCGTCCTGAGAGAACTTGTCATATTTCTTGCTTTCGTGTAACTGCGCCTTCGTCACATTTAAGTTTATTTCAGTTAGGATTTTCTGAAGTCTAACGTTTAAAAGCTACTCAGGCTATGTGGGATGCCGTAGAGAAGGGCTCCAAATAATTTGGTCCACCTAGTCTTCTTTAAGTGCACTCAAATCGCACAGTACACTTGCCTCTAACATTCCGCCTCCATCGGCCATCCAACTGCTTTGGCCGGGATCGAACTCTCATGGGCCAGCAGTCGAGCACCGTAACCACTCAGCCACCGCGGCGGCGGTTTGTCGAATTTATTTAGGATCGACGTTTGTTTTGTGAGACTACTTCGGGCAGTTTCAGATTGGACTTGAGAAGGCGCAGTTTGTTCTGGGCTTTGGTGCATTTAAAACTGTATCGCGATGCCAGTTGAGGTAAGGTGTGAACTTTGCTCCTAAAAATACTCAAGCTAAGAATTTCGTTTAAATCGCCCCTTCCAAAAGGGATAATTATACATATATTACTGCGTCGATTTTTACAGAAAAATGACTTCATAATGCAAAGTGCATTTTTATTTTGGCGCCAATTCGTAGTTCATCTTGGTATGGGGCAACACACTCAGAGTAAACAATGCTAAAAGTCATTATCTACTTCTTCACCCAAGTAATTAACTTGTTAACAGGACATGTTAGCATGTATAAAGAAAACATGTTGACAGTGCATGTCTGCATATATATTTTTTCGTTGGCACTATGGTGCAAGTGAACATCAATATATATTTCGGCGGCACGCAACAAAAAAAAAATTGAACTGAGAGCCACACACAGGCAATATGTGTTCTGAATTGGCTCCAGCGTGCTGTGGTCTTTTACTGGCGAGGAAAGTATGTAATCTTCCCGTCTCTTATTCGATTGTCCTATCACTTACGGTTGGGAGATGTGGCCTACAATATCTAAAACTGATTACGACTTTGACTGGAATGTATTGTTGCTAATATCGATGTTTCATGTCCGTTTTAATAGAGTAGATCTTTATTTTTGCAGCTTGAAATTACTTTGACTTATCTCGAGAATTTGATGTCATCATGTGAGTAAATAAAAATGTGGCGCAAACAATTATAATTTTTAAATACATTGTGACTCCTACTCGTTACGCTAGAACAACTCCTAACAAAGTTCAAAGTAGCAGCTACCCGTAACACGTGTTGTCCACAGCTAATTTTATACTAGGGTACGACAAAATTTAAAGCCCCACCAATAGAAATAAAGGTAGCCACTAACTGTTCAAGATAAAAGGTTTTAAAATTGAAACATCAACTCGTCATGATTTACTGCAGGGAATTTGCTAATGTTTTATAACCAGATTATGTTTACTGGCGTTCATTTAAGCATTCTTCCGTTCTTATTTTGTAATAACAGTTTGTCGAGGAATGTTTTGTGATATTTCTGCATATAAGAATGTGTAAATTAAGCGCCCGCAATAACATCAATTCTTGGTCAAATGCTTGTTTTCTGGTATTGTTGTGCCTTTTCCTGACGGAACTAAAGGGTGAAATATCCACATATCTACTAAATAAACAATTAACCTTTAATTTTTGTAAAATTGAAGCAAGCACTAACACGTAATGTAAATAACGTTTTATATAAAATTCAATACTCTTAAGTGGTATCTTAAATAAGGAGAACAAGCGTGTTTAAACATCCTGCACTTTCTGTACAGGGTGTATATCCGTACTGGCCAAGGTAAGTGCACTTGCTAAACCAATCAACAGTCCAACCTGAGCAGATCTTAAAATCTGCGGCGTTTTATTACTTCACTTCTGTGGTGCTGGGGAAGTCGAGGCGAATAATAAGCAACTTTTGTCCTTCACCAGCGAGAAAAGTGAGTTTCAGAGAACAAGGAATGAAATATTAATTTTGAGGCGAGTCGCTTTAGCTTCGAGGGACGCACCTTGCTCCTTTCCCCTATTAGACACTAGGGTCAAAGTATTTCAACAGATTGAAAATATTGTCACTTACTCAATCATATTCCCAATAAAACATTTGGATTTCGCTCATCAGGTCTGGGACCCCACTATCTTGTCTCGCGTTAATTGGCAGGGTCACCTTCTTCTAAAAAATCTCCAATAATAGGAACACCTAGAAGAAGGCGTGTCATTGTCCTCTAGGCAACGGCTAAGAACGGGAGTGTTTGAGCTAAGCACTTAGATGTTTTAGACACATGGAGTTCAAAGCGTGCCTCTCTAATTTCCTATTCCAATAAACGTAGACTTGTTATATATGCAGCCAAACGATCAATCAGCTGCCGCGACTAATGAAGCGGCATTTCAAACGGCAAAAATGGGAAGGAGCCATTTCCTCAGATTGGCCAACATTCCTAGCAATTATTTCACGTCATCGATCTGTTTTTATTTTCTGTTTAATTTCTAGCTCGAACGGCGCCCAACACATGCCAGCGGCGCACAGCGCACAAAGAGCAGGCAGTCTGAAGGTCACGTACCCGAGTCAGCTTCATCGGAGAGAAGTAGATTGGTGACCAGGCGCACTCTCGGTAAACTGTAGTTTAAGTTAATAATCGCTTGTAGTAGCGCCAGGAATCACTTGAATAGCGCCATTTGAATAGCATCACTGCCGCCCCTAAGACGTAACCACGTCTGCACCAAAATTAAGGGGAATGGCAGGGGAGCTACGTAATATTTACACTGCAAATATTTTATGACCATGTGACGGCCCAGTTCACAATGATGACCACAGTCGGACGGGTCTATTGGTCCTTGAATACAGCAGCCACCCTTCTTCTGAGAAGGTGGTCTAATACGTTATCCTAACAAGCTGGTAGTACTACGACGGCAACAAATTTACCACCTATGATATTCTCTCCTGAAAATGTAACATGTAAAAGTATTGTATTTAAAATCCCCAACTCAATGAAAGCAGAGAGTTACTGTTTTGTGGTGCACGCATGTACGTGTTTCAGACCAAAATAACAAGTTAGGCTGCAGGAGAAGCCGGTAACAGACATCTCAACAGCGTGAAGAAATGGCACGGAAGTATGCTACGCAAACGAAGCAGTCCCCACCTAGGAATATACTATTAGTTGCGCTTTTTAGTGCGGGTAACGCAAAAATGCATCGGATAAAAACATTTTATGCCCACAGAGAGATTTATCTAAGTAGTTACGACACTGCAGGTGGTAGACAGGACACACTGAAGGTCTTGTGACGAGAGTGAATAAGATGATCCTTTTAAATAAAATTTCTTTGGGTGTGGTTTCAAAGCCTATTCAGTACTGGCACCTTCCGATGCCCCATCGGTTGCATACATTAAAAGGAAGCATATTCACAGCGGCGGTCGCGGGACCACTTCAGTGTATACCGAGTGACCTATGATATTTATTTTAAGTTAAGCTTAAAAAATAGGTCACTTGTGCGTAGAGCGATAAAACTCAGGCACCTCCATTACGAGTGTCCGCAAATTCTGATGCCATGTATACCGAGAGGGCATACATAGTTTTCCTCTTCGATATTGAAAAGGGATTAGCAATGATCTATCAAGATCTCAGACAACTTATTGAATTATGAGAATTCTAGCATCACGGTAATGCTGACTACCACCGGCTATAGCATGTAGTGTCCATGAAAGCCTGCCGTGCGAAATAACCCGTGCGAAATAATTGTGTAGCCTATTTTTACCAATTGTCTGCCTGCTTTGAAATTGTTTGGATGGAATTCAGCCTCACGCCAAAAGTGTCAAAATTTCCCATCGTTCTACTGTTGTATGCAACCGCTGCGCATTCGATATGTTAAAGTAAGGAGCTGCATAACGTGCTTTTCATCAACGTCAGTGGTAACTTTATTATTGTTTGCAAGGGAGCAAGCTTTCCAGCCAAGTAATTTTCTAAGCGTTGCTGGGTGAAGCTAAGGAATAAAAAATTCACGAAACAATTTGTCACAAGCGCCAATCATGAAAAAGAGCCTGAAAGAATCCGTGCATATATATCTTGCTGCCAGATGATAAGCGCGGTCTAGACCTTTTCAGAGCGAAAGCTCTACTACGCGAGGTAGAACTGATTTAGAGTCGATTCGCCGCTGTGACATTGGAAGCCCAGCAAAGTCAAACTAGAACTTTGTCATCCTTCCATAGCCAAATTGCCAAATATGGCATAGGGGTGAGCAAATGACAAACTACCATGTACACTGACCAGCGTTCATGTGACCTTTCACCTTGACTTTAGAGCTCAGATCCGTGTAGCCTGATGTGACATGATGAGGTGACGTAGCAATGCGATCACATCATTCTTCGCTATAAATAACGCCGGCATTGCTTTCGGTCGTCTACTAAGTTAAGCTGAGCTGAGCCTCACCCAATTTTTTTCGTTCGTTTTATGCACTTGCGGATCACGCGCGGAAGTGCGAAGCAGCTCTTCAAGCGCACGCAAGAGCTTCGCCGCTTGCGCCCGCTTGCGCCCACCTGCCGATGCTGACTCAGTGCTTTTCGATGATTGTCCTGCCCTCGCACAGGCTGCGTGAAGGAGTTAATGATGCGAACTGCAGCACCTACTATGGCGAAAACTGCGCTACGGGGTTTCAGAATCCGTTTCTCTATGGCTTTAGTCGGCGCAACTTCGTCTCCTTCGCCCTTCCGAGTGCAAGAGCTCGAGTCACCCTTAACCTCTATAGCCTCCCACTGAGTGCGCGTGGGAAATGGGCGCAGCACCACTCAGCCCCACAGCTGCTCCGCGGCCTTGCGCGGTTGGCTGTATATTGTTACGACCGTAGACGCGAGCCACATGTTCTTGTCGTGCGTGCAACGCGAAGAGAATTAAGTGAGTTCGTGGTGCTGAGCCCAGGAAGGTTCGCAGGAAGTAGCTGACTCTGACGTGGCCCAGCAACCCAGGCTGCGGGGTAGCGGCTAAGTACCTGGCGGTGTTACGCTAGCTTGCTAAATTTCTCATTCTTTTTGTCTGTGCCTGCTTGCTCCGGTTCTGGGGTGATTGGGCGCGGGACGAGAGCTTAATGTCTACTTCTTCTCCTGGCCAGGGGTTTTCCCCTTGGTCGGCATCTCTTCCTCAAGACCAGCTCCCAATTGATCTCTTTTTCCGCAGTGGTGTTCCAAGCATTCCGGTAGCGTTTGTGCCTTCCGATGGAGGCGCGATCCGACTGAACAACCCGGAAGCAGTACAGGCGGCTCTTCAGTCAACATCGAAGCACTTCATGCGCATTACCGATGTCCGGCAGTTCGGCAGGGGTGGTATTTTGTGCAGGTCATCGGATAAAGACTGTATTGAAGACCTGCTAAAATGTACGACCTTCGCCAACCACCCGTTGAGCGCATTCATTCCGCCTCATCTAGCATGTTCCAAGGGCTTGTTCCGAGGGGTCGACTCTCGATTGAGCCCTGTGGAAACTCTTGAGAGCCTCTCGCCTGCGGGAGTGATTGCTGTCCATCGATGCAGCAGGATGGTTGACGGAGTAAAAATTGCTACGGTGTCCATCATTGCCACATTTGCAGGAATATTTTGCCCATCAGAGGTTAAGGTGTGGCCATTGGATTTTCGAGTAGATCCCTTTAACTCTCTTCCCCTTCACTGTCAAAACTGCTGGCGATTTGGCCACAGCGGAAAAGCCTGCAAATCGGCCTTACGCTGCTGTGCCTGTCGGGAACGTCATTGCAGAGAGGAATGTCCTGAACAGCAAGAGAAATGTTGTTTGTGTAGTGGTGCTCACACTGCTGATTCGTCTGACTGTCCTGCACGAGCACAAGAAGTTCAGGTTCATGAGCTTATAGACAAGCGCAGATGCACGCGGAGAGGCTTTTGCCGCAGTCAAGGAGAGAGCCTCAGGCTACTCTAGTGTGGCCGCCAAATGCCCACCCATAATGGGTTCTAGTTGGTCCCAGGCTATTACAGCGGCAGTTGAGAAAGCTGTGGCAAATGCAATGGATCGCATTATGGAAACCGTGTCCGCGTGCATTTCGCAGGTCATAGCTGCACATATGACCAATCTTCTGCAAGCGTCCACCACTCCGCTCTTGTCTTCTTTGGCTACGGAAGCTACTCCTTCTTCTGTAGCAGTCGATTCCGCTCCACAGGGCCAAGAACAATGTGAACAACAAAAGACCTCTCAGGCCTCTTCTTCGAACAGCGTTATGGACGCATCCTCTATGGACTGTATGGATATGGAGTCTGATCTCCGCGCCCAGAAACGAAGTGGGTGGTCCATCTTGCCCCCCCCCCCCCCCCCGTCAAAGACAAAGAAAAGTAACGCAAGTCAAAATTCTCAGACCAGGATTCTAGAAAAGGCAGCCGTGGCTGCGGCACTCCCGCCAAGATAGGGTTCTTAAGTGTACTCCAGTGGAATTGCCGATCTATATTCTCAGCTTCAAAAAGATTTGAATTCCCTATGCAATCAGCTTCTTCCAGATTTAGTTGCTTTACAGGAAACATGGCTAACTACGAATTTCAATTATCATCTCAAGGATTACCGTCCGTTCCGACTTGAACGGTCATCACGAGGGGGAGGGTTGTTAGGGCTCGTCTCTACAATGTTTTGCCACAGGGCATGCATTTCTTTCCAATATGCGGACAATGAATGTGAAATCCTTGCGGTTGACCTCAGTGTCCCAGGTCAACAGCCCTTTACGGTAGCTACGGATATTTCCCGTCGGGTGTGCGTGAAACTCGGCCCCTTGAGTCACTCATGTCTAGTAGCCGTTCTCGGGTATTATTACTTGGAGACTTCAATTCGCACCATGTGACGTGGGGGTTTAAAACAGACAGCTTTGGTTCTAGACTATTTGATTGGGCTTCTGACAACAACTTGATCTGCATCTTTTCCGGATTACCTACGTTTGTTCGGAGTCAATGCCGCTCTGCTTTGGATTTAAATTTTTCCTCCACAGAAGTCTCTGTTATGTCTTGGCTGCCTGTTGACTGTACAACGAACAGTGATCATCTACCGATTAGGAGTCAAGTTTGCGTGTAAATTAACTTTTCCTGAGCGACATCAGCGCACATTAGTAAATTACAGTTGCTTTCAAGACACGCTAAAATCAGCCCACCAAATCACTTCAGACCCCTGCGCTCAGACAAGTGCCGAAAGCAAGGCTGCACATCTATGTTCAGTACTGGACCATGCAAGGCAAAAGTCTGAATTTTTGGTTAAGGGAACCAAGGGTGCAATCGCGAACATTTGGTGGAATGCTGAGTGCACGCGTGCATACAGACGACGGAAACAGATTGGAAGAAACTTCTCATCAATCAATGCCCAAAAAATTGGTTGGATAATAAGTATGCTGCAGAAACATTTAAGCGCACTGTCGCCCGTGAAAAGGAGGAGTATAATACAAATCATTATGCTTTCCTTTCTCAATCAGGAAATAAATGAGCTTTGTTTAATTTCGTGAGGCGCAACAAGGTGATTCCACCGGCTGCCAACATTGAATCCCTCGTTCAGTCCCCTGCTAACATCGCGAAGGCCTTAGAGGATATTGCGTGTGGCCTAGAGCTTCGCTTTACATCTGCTATACCCTCTCCTGCTATATTCACATGCACCTCAAGTGATTTCACTGAGGTCTCTATACCTGAGCTGTCGCAATATGTTCTGCGCTTATTCCCAGCGGCTCCTGGCCCCGATAAGGTCACTTCATCTATGATTAAAATTTTGTTAATTGAATCTCCTGCAGACCTGTTGGCTCTAGTTAACCATTCTATTAAAGGTCCTTGGACGATTCAGGAGTGGCGTCTTGCAGAAATACTTCTATTGCTTAAAAAGCAAGGGGAGAGCTTAACTTTAGACAACATACGCCCTATTTCATTAACATCGAACCTCGTGAAATTGGCTGAAAGGGTCCTTATCAGC